>NC_031497.1:24851864-24864351 GCF_000237925.1 Schistosoma mansoni | reverse complement strand
AGAACGAAACGCGCGTCCTGGATTCCACTGCTAGCCACTATACATCTTTGCTTATAATGCTTGTGAATTAAGGCTATATCGAGGCAATACGCACAGTATGCACATATGCCAACTAGAGACTGACCAGTTGCAGTCCTAAACATCAATGGGAAGATTCAAACAAACAATACTAAATGAATTTAAATATCAACCTATTGCATAAGCAGGTAGCTATCAGGACTCAGTAGCGGAGTGGATAACGCGATAGCATTTGAAGCGAAAGGTACTGAGTTCGAGTCCCAGAGTGAACATCGAATTCGGGATACAGGTACATCCAGTTGACGAGTCCCAAATAGAACGAAACGCGCGTCCTGGATTCCACTGCTAGCGACTATCCATCTTTACTCATACAGTAAACAATTAATTCGCAAACCATCAATCGATTGTCTCAATCTTGACTATTCCTTCTGCAAATATCAGTCCATCGTCTCTGATTTAATTGTTCAAGCATTTTCATACCAACTGCATTTCGTT
Organism: Schistosoma mansoni; assembly: GCF_000237925.1. Classification (NCBI taxonomy): domain Eukaryota; kingdom Metazoa; phylum Platyhelminthes; class Trematoda; order Strigeidida; family Schistosomatidae; genus Schistosoma; species Schistosoma mansoni. The sequence goes on along the minus strand of NC_031497.1, from coordinate 24,863,838 downwards.
TCCGTTCTTTTGTTATCGATCTTCTACTGAAATACATTCTATTCCTGATCATCACCGTATACTACTTATGTGGATATAAGTAACTTACACCACAGTATAAAACAATCTATCATAATCAGTTTTATTTACTTTGGTTGTTTAAAAGTGAAATGTGTTTTTTGTTTTTGTTTTTTTTATTTTCCGTTTATTTGTAATTTTTCTAAGGAATGATATTGATAGGCTTCAATTGAATAAACTGTCATAAACAGTTATAATATTGGCAATAACAAAATAACAGTTGAGATAACATCGTTACACTATTGCGGTTTATATGTATATATATTCGAATATTGCGCCCCCCTCCCTAGTAGCACCGTAGGTTAGCGCATCAGTTTCATAAAAAATATTCGAATCTTACCTCATTTCTTTTCCCAGCAGTTTATCTGTTTGTCAATTCGTTAAATATATGGTGTAAAAAGAAAATGTCAATTATCATTGATTTACTTGTTCAGTAGATTGTCATTTGCCTATCTTCTCCTTTTTATAATCGAAAGTAAGATTTAAAATGTACTAAGATTTAAATCAGATTTATCTTTGAAGTATTGTTATCAATGTTCAATATTTAAAGGGTTAATTTGAATTAATGGGAGACTAAATATTCAGTAATACTATCACAATTGATTGATTACTGGGTGGTGATCAATGTCATGCGTGTCAAGTCTTTCTAAGTGTAGATCGAATGCTATCGATCAAGTTGCAATGTGGCCACTAGTCTAGGTGACTTGACACTGCGTGCACTATGTTGAAATAAGATGGTGGTTGGAGGTGATCAACAGGAAACCCTGGACCCCGGGTTTCGTGCTACTTGGCACTCGTCAGTAAGGCGTACCTCTAATCTTGGTTATATCTCAGTCCTACAGCAGGTCGGTTGCAGCCAAGATAGCTCAGTGGTAACGTCTCTGACTGTCAAGCTGGGTGAAACGGGATCGAATCGGCCAGGGAGCATCAGTTCCCTCAAGATTACAGGTACACCTTGCTGACGAGTGCCAAGTAGCACGGAACCTGGGTCCAGGATTTCCTGTTGACCACCTCCAACCACCATCTTATCCAGTAATATTATATTAAGGCATGCGTGCACAACGGATGAGCAATCACTGCTTCCAGGTTTTCCATGGTGATCTAGCTTCAATTGACTCATGATCTCATCCATATATAAAAAAAAATGATGTGTTTGTTCAATTCTTAGAATGTCGTTAAATAATTAGTCAATTTTGTATGATCTTATTACAATGTTGTTGTAGTTCATTTAAGAAATGAAATTACATTTTTCCAGTAAGAAAACTAAATTATTTTCGTCCACAAAAAAGCTTGTTTTCCATCATGGTTACTATTTTTTTTCTTTACCTATACCAAATTATTATTACTGTGAATTATTTGTCTCCCCCCCGATACCTCAGAAAAAATTCCCCCTGTAATCAATGTATCCTTAATTTAATCATTATAAAGGATCTAATTTAATTTGAATAATTACTAAGTTATTTTCAACTTAAACACTTGCCAAGAGTTTGGGTAAATGGATAAATATTGCATTTTACAGTAGTCTATGATGTAATTATAAATGAATATATAAAGCTCGATTAGTAAGAATGAATGACAATCTGAGAAACATTCCAAGTAATCGGCGTCAAGTTTCGAGTTCTCTTTCTGTCGATAATAAGAACGTTATTTGATCGGTGTCTAATTGGCACAGGTATGTCCTGAGCGTGTTGATTCAACAGTGCCTTTAGTTATAAGCTTTATCAACCGTGAATTTTGGTTACCAGGTGAATACAAGAGACATAAATATTCCTATATGGGACGTGTTATTTCGATGTACTTACACACTGATGAGTTCGGAAATGGACGAAACGTTCATATTGAATTTTACTACTAACCATAATCCCTTCTTTTTTCAGATCTATTCGTATATGTTGAAGTCGTTATCTAGATAGTGTCAAGGTAAATCATTCCATAACTAAGTTACCAGCCGTTATCTAAAGTCTGTACTAGGGTGGTACGTATAGTTTATATCCAGACATTGTTTCCTCCTACTTCGTTGATAGAGCTAAAATATTGAAAAGCAAGCTTAGAATAGTCATACCAAACCTCATGATCATTTATTTCTTCCATGAAGGCTAATGGAATCTTCTCCTACACCTGCCTCAATAAAATTAGAATTTAGTCTCTCGAGATCGTAAATATCCCAGAAACTATGTAGAATAAAACATTAGTTTTTTGGAAATATTTTAAATCTTGAATATTACATTACTGATTGCCTATTGGGAATGACTGTGCACCGTAAAAGTCAACATAGTTAGTCGTACTCAAAGTATAACTTACCACATACGTACACCGGTTTAAGTTGTCACGCCCCTTTAGAACAACGAGATGAAAAGAAAGCTTATTGAGACTAGTCACACACGACCTTTCTGCGAAAAGTTTTCGATGTGTTAGCTCCATACTTCAAAAAGCCTTACCACAGAAGACAGAAATACTTATGGAAATGTGAGGTGTGACGATTTTTATGAATGACTTTTACTAACCCCTTCCTTCCTTTGTAAGGAGGCAACACCGCTGCAGGTGTCGGTTGTCTCAGAGAAACACCTTACTGCCGCCACACTCCTATACAGTAAGATTTTACCCACGGATCTTAAATTGCTACATTTAGTCTAAAATTTCTCCCAACTGATCTTCTTAGTATGGTAGGACCCTAGTTGAACGAGTGTCCCAATCAATATAGCCAGACTGGATCATTACAATATCCAAGCCTGGTTATCACATCATGATAGAAGCTATGGTCAAGACCTGAATTCCAATAACTCTTTCATGTTTTTCAATGGATCTCTTTTCGAAGATACTATAGTCCATGATGGGAATAACCGTAAACATTTTCCAAAAATTACTTACTTACTTACTTTTGCTTGTTACTCCCAATGGAGCATAGGCCGCCGACCAGCATTCTACAACCTACTCACTCTGTCCTGAGCCTTCTTTTCTAGTTCTATCCAACTTTTGTTCATTCTTCTCATGTCTGTCTCTATTTCTCGACGTAATGTGTTCTTTGATCTTCCTCTTCTCCTTGAGCCTTCAGGATTCCATGTGAGGACTTGTCATGTGACACAGTTGAGTGCTTTCCTCAAAGTGTGTCCTATCCACTTCCAGCACTTCTTCTTCCTGATTTCTTCCTCCACTGGATGGAATCTGGTTTGTTGTCTCCCACAGTAACTTGTTGCTGATAGTGTGTGGCCAACGGATCCGAAGTATGTTGCATAGACAACTGTTAATAAACATTTGTATCTTCTGGATAATGGCTTTCGTAGTTCTTCACGTCTCCGCCCCATACAATAGAACTGTCTTGACATGTGTATTGAAAATTGTGATCTTGGTGTTGGTTGACAGAGAATTGTTTTGAGTTCCAGATGTTCTTCAGTTATAAATATACTGCTCTTGCTTTGCCGATCCTCGCCTTCACATCTGCATCTGATCCACCATGTTCCAAAAATTACATTGTTCAAAATTCTTAGTCATAACATTAAACAACTTTCGATTATATTGTACATTAAGACAATCTCATTTTAAACTTTCTTTTTTTCTTCACGAGTTCATACTTTCATTTCAAGCACACACATCCACACAGACTACATTTGTATACTTACACACCATAAATAGTTGAATATTCACATAACACCAAATGGGATGATGATGATGATAATAATAACTAACGGAATGATTATTTAAAAAAAACCAGAAAAAAAACAACCTAGTCGCACTTTCCTAAAATAATGTCACCTACACATGAATACCTACATACATACATCCATTCATACTTGATCGTGTGAATGATTGCATGCGTACGTTCGCCTGCCAAACCTACTAACTCCTCGTAGACTTACACAAATATATAGATACACATGCACATACACATACATACACAAATAGTGTCATTAAATTTAGGTCACTAAAATTGTAACTTTTTTTTTTTTCAAAATGATTTTCATCGTTTCCTTTTTTTTAAAAAAAATTTTTTTTCTTATTTTTATAAAATACACAAAAAAATTTTTTAAGATGGATTTTCTACTTTATATAAAAGAAATGTGAACATTTTAGTTAGTTACAATAACAAGATGTAATACAATAATGTAATTAATTGTTTTTTTTCCAATATTTTCTAATCACTATAGTGATTATTATTGAAATGAGGGAAACTTGAGATAAGGGAAAACAATTTTGTTAGGAAAAATAGCCGAAGAGAGAAAGCAACTTTATTTATTTAAACACAAATATTGATGGAAAGGGGGTACCAGATATATATGTGCACCATACAAATCTCATTTGATTTGTGTGAAGGCTGTGATACTGCCCGGATGCCCAAACTGAAGCAAGTGGTCTTCTTAGGGGGTCACACCCGGAGCCTTTGACCTAAAGATCTGATCCATAAGGCAGTGGAGCATCGTGAGCAGATGCAGTCCCATGGTAGCCAGTGACCAACGATTGATGCATGCTCCATATGTTCCTTCAGGATACTGGAGCCCATTTGTACCATTGGTTTGGAATCAGGATTTTCCAACTCCCCTAGGTGGACTTTCCGTGTTCACCAACCTGGTTCAAGCGTCGGACGTTTGCTTTTCGTCCTAGGGTTGAATAACAAAAACAAATGAGAGAAAATTACCTAAACTAAGTTGTGTTAGTAAGCAAAGATGGATAGTGGCTAACAGTGGAATCCAGGATGCGCGTTTCGTCCTATTTGGGACTTGTCAGCTGGATGTACCTACATCTCAGAGTTGATGTTCACTCTGGGACTCGAACCCAGTACCTTTCGCCTCAAACGCCATCACGTTATCCACTCGACCACTGAGTCCTGATAGCCACTTGCTTGTGCAATGGGGTGAAATGTTAGTATCTATTTTCATTTTCATTTTTATCATGGCTGTTTTGTGAAAATAATTGTTAACAGATTAATAAGAAGAGAAACTAGATAATAAGTATGTTGTTTTTATCTTCACATTTTAAATATAAATATTCGATTAGATTGTTAACTATTCAGCGTAATTTTATGTCGGTTAATTAGTCAGTTAGTCGATAATCAAAGTAAAGCCTAGCACAGATGCGAGTTCTCTCAAGTTGCCATATTACGATGAAATTCATGAAATGAATGCCAAAAAAAGGTGAAATAATTACATAAACGCCAACGAGGTAGTTTGCATCTATCCATATAACTTAGTTCAATACTCACTATCTGGATGAATTGATCCTATGTAGAGGATTGATCATCCTCACCTATTCTCTAATCTAATCCTACACCGACAAACATCTCTCTTCAAAGTAGGTGATAGTTGAGCATTCGTATTACATGTAGTAACCATCTCAGGCGATGTAAATTCACAACTTTGATAACTAACTTGTCATATTAGCCCTGAGTTTCCTTTAACTTTACTCATCTTTAGATGTGTATGTAAAAGGGTTAAGATGGAGATAAAATGTGTAACTAAGGCTACGAACAATAACCGTTTACAATAAGTGATTATTAAGTGGTATTCAATTATATCGATTTGTGTAATCTTTGTTGTTGTTAACATCTCTGTTCAGTAGACAGTAGATTGCGATTCGAATATTTCGCTGTTTTAATATCTATATGATTAAGTCCACTAATGGATATGATTAGATCTCACCTTAGTGATATAATTTTTGTCTAGTTTTCGTAAATAATTTTTTTCCATGAACTGTTTACCAACTGTGTGATTATCACTCTAATGAAATAACTCAATTATATCCCATGTCAGAAGGGGTTTTGTGGAGATTTTAGTAATTTCATATAGTTGAACTAATGATAGGGAGTGAAGTAGTTGAGAGTGTTGACAGCTTCACTTATCTTGGGAGTCTCATCAGCCCTTGTGGTCAGGTGTGTGACGAAATCTCAGCACGGATACAGAAGGCTCGTCTACCTTTCGCCAACTTGCGTCATTTATGGCGTAGGCGTGATACCCGTCTAGCAACGAAAGGACGGGTTTACTGTGCAGCAGTTCGTTCCGTCCTACTTTATGGCAGTGAAACATGGCCGATAAGAGTAGAGGATATTCGTAGGCTACTAGTATTCGATCATAGGTGTCTTCGAAGCATTGCTCGTATACCCTGGGACCACCGGGTAAGTAATGCAGTTGTTAGGAAACGGGTACTAGGTAAGGATGGCAAATCGATTGATGAAGTACTGAAACTTCATCAGTTCAGATGGCTGGGACACGTGTTACGTATGCCCAACCACCGATTGCCCCAACGTGCAATGCTTTATGGTGTAGGAGTAGGTTGGAAGAAAGTTAGGGGCGGTCAGACCAAAACATGGCATAAATCCATGAAGTCGCTGACAAGTGGACTGGGCCGTGTTGGTAGGTGTAGACCACCTGGTTGGGATTCGCGAGATGATAGCGACCGATGGTTAGAGACCTTGAATGACATGGCTCAAAATCGTTTGCAATGGCGAAGGTGCATCCACTCTTTGTGTTCTACCAAATTCTAATCTTCTGAATTTATCATGTCCGTATCCTTTTTCTCTTTCCAAATTTGCTTTACTGGATTATACTCCTTGAATAACATCTTCAAACCCTTATCTTTCACATAATACTTATACTCTTACTACTTCTACCAATATGGGATTTGAATCGACAACTTCATCTCTGTGCTAATGTGGTATGACAACTCGAATTGACTTACGTACGTATGAAGTTCTACGTTGTAACTGACTGACTGATATAGTTGAAATCATGAGTCAATTGAAGCTAGACCACCATGGAAAACCCGGTAACACTGGACAGCCGTTTCATCCTGCTATAGAACTCCTCAGCAGTGCACATCCTTGATCCCGCCTCTCGAGATTCCAACCCAGGACCTATCAGTCTCGCACGTGAGCACTTAACCACTAGACCACTGAACCGGCTGGCATCCAACAGTGTTAATGTCTAACTTCAACCAATCCAAGAAATTGAGCGGCCGTTCACCATTGTCTTGAGTGAGTTGATATCTCCCAACAGACCTGGTTGAACTCCACTGGTCACTGCTTCTCACTAGAACTCCAGGAAATACCTTTTGGAGCCAATTGCTAGGGAGCATATGATCATTATTAGGAGGGTGTTTCATGGAGATTTTATATAGTCTAACTTCAATTGACTCATGATTTCAACTATATAAAATATTATACATGTTGAGTAAATTGAGAGTTCTTCATTTAATCCTATATGATGTTGTCAGTGTTAATTTTTACGATACTTAGTATAAAGAACAGTTATATTTACTTCACCGATTCATATCAATTTGGAATGTAAAACACCATCCAAATTTTATTGTAGATCGCCTTTATACTAAGCTTTTTTAGAATATGTATGTGAATAATTAAATAATAATAGTAATAATAATATTATCATTTGTTATGTCCGACCATAGAAGGGTTAGGGGGGTTACAAATTTCTTTTGTACACATAAATTGGGGTGAAATGTACGAATTCATATGGCTTCTACGATATAAAGGAGACGGGAACGGACGCCGTTGGGAAATGATAGAAGTGTACGATAGATCACTCGAAATGATTTCGATTCATCTACATTATGACCATTATCAATTAGATGTGCTAAGATAGAACTGCATATTGTTTTTATATGACCCTTCCCAAACCATGCTGGTAGATGTTCACTTATTCGTTGGTTAAGTTTCCCAGTAGTACGCCCGATATAGCTATCTCTACAGGAGCAACTGAATTTATAAATACACATAGAAGAGGCCAACTCAGGTAACTTTTCCTTCATTTGAGTAGACATAGCCAATCGACTCGAGAATGTCAACGCAAGATTAGCTGCGTACAATGTCCTACTAATTACTTTCATTAACTTATCTTTCAAAGTATTTTCTTTATTTATTTATTTAAACACATAAATATTGGTACAAGGAAGCACCAGATAAACATGCGCCTCATTTGATTTGTGTGCGGGCTGTGATACTGCTCAGGTGCCCAGACTGAAGCAGGTGGTTTTCTTAGGGGGTCACACCCGGAGCCTTTGACCTGAAGGTTTAGTCCATAAGGCAGTGGAGCATCGTGAGGAGATGCAGTCCCATGGTAGCCGGTAACCAAAGTATCACTATGCTATTTGTCTAAATTCATCATTTCATTTCCCATAACGATTATATAAATACTATTCACTAGACGCATTTTTTCTAAGATGAAGTATTCCATGCAAAACAAAAATATTTGCTTCTGTAACAAATAAATAACGAAATACTTATGACGTAATTCGGAATCAAAATGAATGAATGAATAAATAAATAATACAAGTAATGACAAGTGAACATTACATAGAAGTACGTATATGTCTATGTCTATGTGTGTGTGTATGTTTGTTCGAAGGAGCGGAGACTAAAGCATTCCATAAAATACAAACAAACTACACATTGATATACAATTATTCCCCTCGTTATGTAACAATATCAAAAATACATTTTAGACAATTTTTTGTTCCTTATCTAATTAAATATCATATCAAATTGAATTATGTTTGTGAATAAGTGAGTACAATAGAATGAATGAATGAATAAAGGGTTAAAGGTTGGTAGGCAACTGCTATTCACTTTTTCATTCATCTATATTCTAATCAACTAAATACATATATACATACATTCATTCATCAAAAATCTATTAGTAAAGAGATTACAAAATGGTTGCTTAGTAACAGGTTACGCTAATAATCAGTTATAGGTAGTAGACAGTGATTAAACTGAATTATCGTTAGGGTTAGTAATTATAAAAATGTTAGAAGTAACGGCGGGTTATATTCCAAATCATTCTACATCTATATTTCTGATTATGATATATATATATATATATATATATATATATGGATAGATAGATTTGAGTGTATGTAGTTATAGATATCTACACCGTAGGACATTCTTAGACTTACTGCTGTGTAAATGAATACTTTTATGCATTGAAAGATATGGCAGACTTGGTATTCTGTAGAGTATAATTTCTTAATGTACTTAGACATACATGTGTTTATGAGTGTATGAGGTAGAACTGTATACACTGACTGTTTTAAATATCGTACACTTCTAATATATGATTTATCATGATCTATATTTTTGTTTCTTAGGGCCAATAAAGCTGAGACTAATTAATTTCAGTCGTATTAATAGCGATAATAATAATAGTTCCTGCTATTTAATTAATGAATTTATGTTGTCTGAAAACGTTCCCTATCATACGTACATATGTACAAAATAGGTTAATACCATTTATAGATGGGGTTTCCCTGTACTTCTATTTTATAGATTATTAATCATTGAAAGAGTTTACTTTGTTAGTCACTATGTCGTTTTGATACTGTATGAGGCCAGATTAAAGAAAAGAAACCTATTCGACAAATCGAGTTGTCTACATGGAAATAAAACGATTAGGATAATACTTATGGATATGTTCTGATGATATCATTATATTAAATAACAAACGAGTGTTTACTGTTTTCTTTACAATAATGGTGAATAACAACACATAGAGATTAATGTTAACATTTGTATGATTAAAGAAAGGGAATTACAAACATACAATATAGGCATTGTTGTTTTTTGTAGTCAGCAGGAAACTATTAGCCTTTGGATTCATACAATTCATTTTTGTATTGTGTTTTCTTTAACAAATCTGAAGAATAATTTACCATTTTCAAAGATGTAAATGTATTTCTGTTAAATACTGTTGTTAGGGACATTAAACATCTAGTAAATTACATCATTCCTTAAGTTGTGCTTTATTCGTTTAAAGATCCCCATCATATTCTAATGAGAAGCAGTGACCAGAGAAGTTCAAACCACGTCTGTTGTGAGATAGGAACTCACTGAAGACGATTGTTGAACAGTTTCTCAATTTCGTGGATTGGTTGAAGTTAGACATTAACACGGTTGGATGCCGGCCAGCTCAGTAGTCTATCGTTTAAGGGCTCTGGCTCGAGACTGGTAGGTCATGGGTTCGAATATCGTGAGTGCGGGTTCGTGGATGCGCACTGCTAAGGAGTCACACAATAGGACGAAACTGCCATCCAGTGCTTCCGGGTTTTCCATGGTGGTTCAGCTTCAATTGACTCACGCTTTCAACTATAAAAATACTAAATCTCCACAAAACCCATTCTGATAATTAATATAATATTGTGCTGTATTATTAGAATATTTGGACTTGGCTTAATTGGTATCAATCAGAGGGAAATTCTGGTTGATTTAGATCCCATAAAAGTTGAAACTTGTCAAAAGAGTATCCTTTTAATTTTTGGCAGGATTTATACTTCCTGTGAGATTCTAATTCATGTCACTGAATTTCGTAGTCAGGAAAATCGCTACTGAAATATTTGGGTCACGACTGATCCCTTATCGATCTGAAATGTTTATAATACTTAATACTTGAGTAAGAATGTAGATTATTTCGTGATTTTTTGGATCAAATTGAACTATAAAAACAAAGGAACTCATGAGTATATGTAAGCTAGACCTCGAAGTACTGGACGGTCGTTTCGTCCTAGTATGGGACTACTGAGCAGTACGCACCCATGATCCCGCATACGGGTTTTCAATGGTGTTCTAGCTTACATAGACTCTTGAATTCAACTATCAAAATCACTACAATCTACACAGACTACCATTCCAATAAAAAAAATACTTAGTCTGCTTTTTGATCTCATTAATATAAACAAAGAAAGTGAGAGTAAATATTTCATTGGATCCGACGCTTTTCTCGGACCGGTGGACACGGAGAGGCCACCTAGGGGAGTTGGAAAACCCTCATTCCAAACCAATGGTGCACATGGGCGCTAGTATCCTCAGGGAACAAATGGCGTATGAATCAATTGTTGGTCACGGGCTATCATGGCACTGCATCTCCTCACGATGCTCCTCTGCCCTGTGGATCAGATCTTTAGGTCAAAGGCTCCGGGTGTGACCCCCTAAGAAAACCATCTGTTTCAGTTTGGGCGCCTGAGCAGTATCACAGCCATAGCACAAATCGAACGAGATTTGTGTGGCGCATATATAACTTGTGCCCCCTTGTACCAATATTTATGTGTTTAAATAAAGAAATAGAACAAAGAAATCAATGATTGAAAGCTAAAATGATCCCTACTAAACCTCATGATCTATGGTTCTATATCTAACAATAATGGTTGAGCAAGCACCTTTAATGAATTCCAAATTAAGATGTAACACAATTCAATACTCTTTAGTTAAAATCAGTTTATGATTTAAACTGACTTGATAATATACTAACCTTTGATCTAAATTTTGTCCAGTTTTCTTCCAGACAAAAATGATCAAACTAGTTTTATCGATCATTTTCATTTTTGTAGGAACATTTTTCTTTTAAATGTACATCATTAACAAAGTCTACCTACAATATGAACCATCATATCTAGTCTTTTTCTCTTCCCCCCTTGACTTTATCATCCTGATCCCCATCTCATTCATGTTTGGTTATTCGATTTAGATATAATTAATATGATCTATTCAAAACACTGTTCTACATATTTCCAATCATCATTAATAATAGTAATAGTAATAATTTTTTACATAGTTGAGACCGTGAGTCAATTGAAGATAGAACACCATAGCAAACCTAGAAGAACTGAACAGCCGTTTCATCAGTAGTGCACATCCACGATCCCGCCTCACGAGATTCAAACCCAGGTCCTACCAGTCTCGCGCCGGAGCACTTAACATCTAGACCACTGAGTCGGCCGGCATCCAACGGTGTTAATATCTAACCTCAATCAATCCACGAAATTGCGCGACCAACTTCCATAATACTGAGGTAGATACCTGTCTCTATCTGACATGGATTAGCTCTACGACTTCTTACTAGAACTCCAGGAATTACCTCATGGAGTCAATCACTAATGAACATATAATCAATTGACTCATGATCTCAACTATATAAAAAAA
>NC_031497.1:24849546-24851664 GCF_000237925.1 Schistosoma mansoni | reverse complement strand
ACGGCCATCCAGTGTTTCCAGGTTTTTCTTGGTGGTATAACTTCAATTGACTCATGCTTTCAACTATGAAAATACTGAAATCTCCACAAAAACCCCTTCTGATTATAATCATATGCTCACTAGTGACTGACTTCAAGAGATAATTCCTGGAGTTGTAGTGAGAAGCAGTGACCAGAGGAGTTCAAACCACGTCTGTTGTGAGATAGTAACTCACTGAAGACAACTGGTAAATTGTCGCTCAACATTGTGGATTGGTTGAAGTTAGACATTCGGCACCATCGGATGCCGGCTCGGTGGTCTAGTGGGTAAGCGCTCACGCGCGAAACTGATAGTTCCTGGGTTCGAATCTCATGAGGCGAGATCGTGGATGCTCATTGCTAAGGAGTCCCACAATAGGACGAGTTGGCCATCCAGTGCTTCCAGGTTTTCCTTGGTGGTCTAGCTTCAATTGACTCATGCTTTCAATTATCAATTAAGTTATCTAGTAATTTCTAGTAATGTATACTGTCAAAGAATTTTTAAATATCATTTTCAATTCTGAAGATATTTGTTCATATGTTGACATTTCTAATAAAAGGATTAAACTTACTTTATAGATCATTCTGTAACTTCGTAGTGAAATGACTATCGAAGTCAAATACGTAGTTTATTTTGCCAATCGCTTTAATCATAGACCGACATCAGCTAGAGAAACACTGACAACCAAGTAGTAATAAATAACTGTTTATCATTAGTTTGAGCTTCGTTAGAAATATTACCTAGTGACCTGTAGATTCAATACTTTTATGAGTGAAATAGTTATCTACCGATTTTGTTGGTTGATCATATTATATTGAGAATCAACTATTTCTTTATTATATGAAGATGTTGTTAAACTAGCGCGTCCTAGGTTCGATTCTATGTGCTAAGTCATAGATAATTCTACTACTGAGGAAATTCAGATGGAGACGAAACATCTGCCGAAAGTATCTAAATTTATCACTGACTTGTTTTCCTTTGTTCATCTATGATGAAGACTACTGTCAGACCACACAAATACTAAGAAACTGTTAGTCTAATCAATTCAGTAAGATGTTCATACTACTAAGTTCTATCTGTGAATAATTTGTTGTAAAATGTATGTAATTTTAAGACGAAACGGCCATCCAGTACTTTGAGGTTTTCCATGGTGATCTAGCTTCAATTGACTCATGATTTCAACTATATAAAAAATTTATAGTTAAATGCATTACGACTTAGTTCGATTTAGGATATGCTGTCAACTCTTAGTGTTAGTGAACAAGGGATTTTATTGACAAAGATTTCATCTCATTAGTGGACCAATTTATACGGATGAATGTAAATAAGTAACAATATCATGTTAACAATGCATAAAAGAGTTCAATGTATTGATGGTTTCGAATTAGTTGTCCATCATTAATACTGAATGGTTTGTTCAGAACTATAGACTCCAAAGATTTTATTAATTCAATCCATTGAAAATGGTTTTATTCAATTAAATAAAAGTTACTATGTTATAAACGGATGAAAATGCCAATAACAGGGACATTTTGAATTTGACAATCAATGAAACCAACATCTTTACTTGCCAGAGAATTTATTTAGTAGCTTGATTTCATTTCAACAACCATTTCCAATCAGTAAGCAGTGGTCGGATGTTCTGTTCCTAGTTGAAACTTTTCAGCAATGGTGGACTGACAACAACGCCAAGAATTGAATCTAGAACCACTGAGCTGACAAAGTTTCCTAACATCTTTAATTGATTCACCATCTTTACCTCTTATTCTACATTTAATCTAAACGTTATCTGACCAGTGATTATAGTAGTTCTGAACATCACTTAAAAATATTTATCAATAAACATAATTCACTTACATATTTTTGGTCTAACTTCAAGACCATTATTAAAGCCATAAATTCAATACCTCCAACTGACTAACAGTTAAGCTGTCATCACTCGAGTAACCAGCCCCCCAAAAAAGTGAAATCTAAACACTGACTCTTGTTAATTACACCTAGTTTCCCTGAAAACACTGACTAATGGATGATATTACAAATGCGGTTTTACTTCTTATCTGTTTATATGTATAAAACTTTTTCTCATTAACGACAAAAAAA
>NC_031497.1:24839409-24849346 GCF_000237925.1 Schistosoma mansoni | reverse complement strand
GGAAATAAATACTCTTCAGGGTGTCTTTTTTATTGTAACTAGTTAATTGGGTAGAAAACCGATTCAAAATTGTGAGTGTATGTATATATGTCTATGTATACAACGAGCAACTCTTATTGAAATACAGAATAAGCTTGAGTATTTTCATGATTTTCATGGTTGAAATCATGCGTCAATTGAAGCTAGACCACCATGGAAAACTTGGAAGCACTGGACGGCCGTTTCGTCCTATTATGGGACTGCTCAGTAGCAGTGCGCATCCACGATCCCGCACTCGCGAGATTCGAACCTTCTGATCTATGATCATATGCTCACTAGTGACGGAATTCAAGAGATATTTCCTTTAGTTCTAATGGAAAGCAGTGACCAGTGGAGTTCTACAAAGTCTGTTGTAGAGATATCAACTCACTAAAGACAATTGGTGAACGGTTGCTCAAAATCGTGGATAGGTTTAAGTTAGACATTAACACCATCGGATGCCGGCCAGCTCAGTGGTCTATCGGTTAAGTGCTCTGGGGCGAGACTGATAGGTCATGGGTTCGAATCTCGTGAGTGCGGGATCGTGGATGCGCACTGCTACTGAGCAGTCCCATAATAGGACGAAACGGCCGTCCAGTGCTTCCAGGTTTTCCATAGTGGTCTAGCTTCAATGGACTCATGATTTTAACTATGAAAATACTAAATTCTCCACAAAACCCCTTCTGATCTATTTTATGTTTTTCAAATAATAATTATTCATCATCCAATCCAAAAGAATTTCCTCAGTACAAATTCGTTCTGTTAGGTAATCACTAACAAAAACTAAAGATTCAAAGTTGAGCACACAAATCTGTCACAAAATCATCATTAGCTTATAGAAGATTTGAAAGAAGGTCGATACCGAATAGCCTTCTGTTTCGTTCTCTTATTGAAATGTGAATATTATTTCAAGTTAATTGTAAATATGTACTCACTGCCTTCTCATAGTGGAGGTGTTGTTTACGAAATTGAGAGAACGAAAAGCCAATGTACGGCGCTTTAACCAGGTTGGTGGACACGGAAAGTCCACCTAGAGGAGTTGGAAAACCCTCATTCCAAACCAATGGTGCACATGGACTCCAGGATCTTGAAGCAACAAATGGCGTATGAATAAATCGTTGGTCACTGGCTACCATGGGACTGCATCTGCTCACGATGCTCCACTGCCTTATGGATCAGATCTTTAGGTCAAAGGCTTCGGTTGTGGCCCCCTAAGAAAACCATATGCTTCGATTTGGGCACTTGGGCAGTATTACAGCCGTCACACAAATCTCATTTGATTTGTGTGGCGCATATGTATCTGGTGCTTCCTTGTACCAATATTTATGTGTTTAAATAAATATATAAAATATGTACTGATAACTAGCATATTTAACTCTAACTAGTTGATTTCAAGCAAAACTCTTAAATTTACACTTGTTTTTTTCTACTGTAGGATTATAGAAAGAAATCAGACACCCCCTTCTTCACTATGGGTGACTAAGTAACCCCACCAGTTCTTGAATACGAAAAGGAGTAGCTCAAAATCAAAAAAACACAAATCTTTACTAAATGATTAGTGAGTTCCAAATAAATTATATTTTTTTAAAATGCAAAATAACCAAAATATAAAACAAATTTCATAACACGATAGATAGATTTACTAGGTTTAAACTACTTATATAGCAAATAAGAACTTTCGCTTAAACTTGATCGAATAGTTTCACAGTATTTGGGCACCAGTTATTATTGAGGGGGACCCAAAGCTCTTAACTAAAACATTAATTAATAACGGTTATACACTGAAGTTTATAAACCATTGGAAAGGTTGCAATATGATGAGAATTATGACGCTTCTGACACCCATAAATCGAGTCTGTATTACGTTACCATTTAGAAGTGACACAAATAGTCACATGTTAAAATAGTGACTTAAATTAGCCAGACCAACTTGTCATTCTTGAAAAAACAAGGTCAATGTTTCAACGAAAACCTAAACAGCACGTAAGCAATTGTGTTATATTCCATTATGTCTATCAATTTACATGTATGTGCGGAAGCACGTTCATAGAGAGGAGCAATCGTGATCTGTATGTAAGGTCAACTGAACACATACCTAAATGGTTAGAAAAAGTAAATGAATTCCAATGGTCAAATATGATCATAAAATAGACAGACATCTAACTCCATTCTGAAACATTTGATTAAGACAGGTCATAAGGTTGATATCAAGTCAATCTATATAGTTTTGTAAAAAAAAATGTTTTCAAAGGCGTATACTAAGGTTTATTGAAGCTTTGACTATACAAAAACTGAAACCCCCTTTTATTTGTTCAAAAACAATTTATTCTTACGTTTAACCTACTCGGCATAGTTTTCACATTGTTTTTATGTACTTTATTATGATTATCTTTGTTTTCACTTACATTATAATTTGTCTATTTGACCTTTTATATTTTATACATATAATGTCTTAACAACCTTATGTATGATCAGATTGTTTAAGATGTATTGCACAAATACATTACAATTCTTATCGCACTATCGTATATCCTGGGACCACCAAGTAAGTAATGCAGTTGTTAGGAAACGGGTACTAAGTTAGGATGGCAAATCGATTGATGAAGTACTGAAACTTCATCAGTTCAGATGACTGGGACACGTGTTACGTATGCTCAACCACCGACTGCCCCAACGTGCAATGTTTTATGTTGTAGGAGTAGGTTGGAAGAAAGTTAGGGGCGACCAGACCAAAACATGGCACAAATCGATGAAGTCACTGACAATTGGACTGAGTCATGTTGGTAGGTGTAGACTGCCTGGTTGAGATCCGCGAGATGATAGCAATCGATGGTTAGAGACCTTGAATGACATGGCTCAAAATCGTTTGCAATGGCGAAGGTGCATCCACTCTTTGTGTTCTTCCAAATTCTAATCTTCTGAATTCCTCATGTCCGTATCCTTTTTCTCTTTCCAAATTCGCTTTACTGGATTATACTCCTTGAATAACATCTTCGAACCCTAATCTTTCACATAATACTTATACTCTTACTACTTCTACCACTATGGGATTTGAATGGGCAACTGCATCTCTGTGTTAGTGTGGTATGACAACTCGAATTGACTTACGTACGTTTGAAGTTCTACGTTGTGACTGACTGACTGACTTATCGTACTATTCAGATGTAATATAAATTAAATAAATTAAGCACTCGAATGTTATAGCCCCTAAAATAACGTTCCTTATTAAAATTTATAATATTCTTTTATTGATACACATTAATACATAATAACAAACTAATTACTGAACTGAAGTATTCTCTGTATCAACATACAGAAAAAATATAAATATCTGAGAAAAGAAAGCAAAAGAAACACACACACAATACCTGAATTTCTTGTTTTGTTAAAGTGATTGGATGAATTACAATATGAAAAAAGTGTGTAAATAAGAGGAAAATAACTATCAGAAGGAGTTTTGTGGAGATTTCAGTAATTTTATATGGTTGAAATCATGAGTCAATTGAAGCTAGACTACCATAGAAAACCTGGAAGCACTGGATGGCCATTTCGTCTTATTGTGAGACTCCTCAGCAGTGCGCATCCACGGTCTCGCCTCGCGAGATTCGAACCCAGAACCTATCAGTCTCGCACGCGAGCGCTTCACCACTAGACCACTTAGCCGTCATCCAGTGTTTCTAGGTTTTTCATGGTGGTCTAGCTTCAATTGACTCATGATTTCAACTATAAAATTACAGAAAATAATTTTTGCACATTCCATTTGGATTTTGTTATTATTATTATTATTATTATTATTGTTATGCTTCTGCATTGCTTTTTTGGACAAGTTGTTTACTTTTCATCAAATAACCAAGTAAGTAAAAAAACAAACAGACAAGTGGCTATCAGGACTCAGTGGTCGAGTGGATAACGCGATGGCGTTTGAAGCGAGGGTACTGGGTTCGAGTCCCAGAGTGAACATCAACTCTGGGATTTAGGTACATCCAGGTGACGAGTCCCAAATAGGACGAAACGCGCGTCCTGGATTCCACTGCTAGCCACTATCCATCTCTGCTTACCATGCTTGTGAATTAAGGTACATCGAGGCAATACGCACAGTATGCACATATGCCAATTAGAGACTGACCAGTTGCAGTCCTAACAAATCGATGGGAAGATTCAAACAAACAATACTAAGTTGAATTTAAACTTCACCCCATCGCACAAGCAAGTGGCTATCAGGACTCAGTGGTCGAGTGGATAACATGATGGCGTTTGAAGCGAGGGTACTGGGTTCGATTCCCAGAGTGAACATCAACTCTGAGATGCAGGTACATCCAGCTGACGAGTCCCAAATAGGACGAAACGCGCGTCCTGGACTCCACTACTAGCCTTTATCCATCTCTGCTAAAACAGACATAGTTATTCAAAAGGGGTTTCGTGGAAATTTAGTATTTTCATAGTTGAAAGCGTGAGTCAATTGAAGCTAGACAACCAGGGAAAACCTGGAAGCACTGGACGGCCGTTTCGTTCTATTATGGGACTCCTCAATAGTGCGCATCCGCGATCCCTCCTTGCGAGAGGTAAATCCTGGAGTTCTAGTGAGAAGCAGTGACCAATGGAGTTCAAACCACGTCTCTTGTGAGATAGAAACATAGTTATTTGTTAAATTGATTAAATCAGAACAGGAAATATCTTTCAGGTTATTTATTTAAATCTAAGATTCAAAAGTTACCATTTACAAGATAAACAAGGTTTTTATGATACTATATAAAGCTCTTATTCTTTTTTAAATATAGCATTCAGTAGATGTGTATCTTTGATACGATTCATACAGTTTCTTTTTGTCACTTAATTACTTACTTACTTACGCCTGTTACTCCTAATGGAGCATAGGCCGCCGACTAGCATTCTCTTTTTGTCACTACTTGTCAAAATTTATATTTACGTATAATAATTAAATTATAATCCACCGAAATCTATCTGATTAGTTGAATGCCATGAAAGTTAGTAAAGTCTATATAAATACTTAGGTATATTTGTTTTATTGTACTACTCAAACTGTAAACGAGTTTAAAACCGAGTAAATTTCACACTAATCAATACATATGCCATTATCATTATAAGCGGAGATGGTGACTAACAGTGAAATCTAGGATGCTCGTTTCATCCTATTCGGGACTCATCAGCTGAATGTGTCTACATTCCAGAGTAGATATTCCTTCCTGGACTTGAACCCAGTACCATTCACTTCAAACGCTATCACGTTATCTACTTAACTACTGAATCCAGATAGCCACTAGCTTGTGCGATGTAGTGAAGTTCAATTTATTTTTGTATTATGTATTTTTTGTATAATGCCTGTGACTTAAGGCAATATTGAAACAGAAGGGGGTTTTGTGGAGATTTTAGTAATTTCATATAGCTGAGATCATGAGTCAATTGAAGTTAGACCACCGTGGAGAACCTGGAAGCACTGGACGACCGTTTCATCCTATTGTGGGACTCCTGAGCAGTGCGTATCCATGATCCCGTCTCACGAGTCTCGAATCCAGGACCTATCAGTCTCGCGCCAGAGCACTTTAACACCGTTGGATGCTGGCTCAGCGGTCTATCTATTAAGTGCTCTGGCGCGAGACTGGTAGGTCCTGGGTTCGAACTCCGCAAAGCGGAATCATGGATGCGCACTGCTCAGAAGTCCCATAATAGAACGAAACACCCGTCTAGTGCTTCCAGGTTTTTCATGGTGGTCTAGCTTCAATTGATTCATGATTTCAACTATATAAAATATCGAAACAGTCCACACAGAATGCACATATACCATTAACAGACTGATCAATTGCAGTCATAAACATTAATTGGGAAGATTCAAACAACCAATACAAACAGGAATAATAACGATAATAATCTAAATTGGTAGCTCTATAAATGCCAGAGAAAACTGATGATTAAGTAGTTAGGATTCATTGTCTATATCATTGTTTGTATTAATATTTTCACTTTTTTTTTTATAAGACTGATAAGACATGTTCTGACAATTTAATGTTATTATTATAGAAATAAAACATCATTCTATCATCGAATTAATAATAATAATCTCTACTACTACTGTTATGATTGTTACTAGTAGTAGTAGTAGTAGTAATAGTAGTAATAGTAGTAGTAGTCGTAGTAGTCGTAGTCGTCGTAGTAGTAGTAGTAGTGTTAGTAGTAGTAGTAGTAGTAGTAATTATAATAATCAGATGTAAATTTATAAAGATTTAAAGATTGATAACCAATACAGAAATATTGTCTGGTTTAACAATGAATGGCAAATAAAGGCGAGAAAAAGTGAAGGAGATGGTGAGAGGGAGAGCAAAGCATTAATCCATAACAGTAACAATGAAAACACTCAGCACAGTATGAACAGCCAGTGAAAAATTAGAAAAGACATTTACATCTATTATGATTTCCTTGATTGGAATTTTTGGGGAATTCATTTTCATAAATTGTCTGTCAAAACTTTGAATACACATTGTATTAGATACTATCTAAACATTTCAAGGTTATATTTTTATGTATTTGTTGCCTAAATTACTTGAATATTCCCATTGATGTTTAGGATTGAAGTTGATTAGTATCTTATTGGCATATGTGCATCCTGTGCATATTGCCTTGATATTGCCTTCATTCATAGGTATTGTAAGTGAAGATGGATAGTGGCTAGCAGTGAAATCCAGGATGAGCGTTTCGTCCCATTCGGGATATCTATCTGACGAGTCCCAAAAAGGACAAAACACATGTCCTGGATTCCACTGCTAGCCACTATTCATCTTTGCTTAGAATTTTGTATCATGTCTACTGAATTCCAAAAGTACAAATATTGTATCTGTTAACTATTTAAAAATAAACACTTCAGTTAGTTATTTTATATGAGAGAAATTTCTTTCAATGGTCAACAGTAATGAAATAGATCATAGTCTACTATTATTTCCTTGAAAAAGATTGGACCAGATTGCTAGGCGAAACGTTGGATTTGCTTTAAATTCATTCGCTGAGATTTCACATATATATTATTCCTATTTATTGTCTTACATCAACCCGGCGCCCAAATACTGTGAAACTATTCGCTCTAATTTAGACCAAAGTTCTTATAGTCTACTATTGTTGTAATAGGTATTACCCATTGGAGCATTAGTTTATCTACTCTAATACCTATTTATTACTTATTTGAACACATAAATATTGGTACAAGAGGGCACTAAATACATATGCGCCGCACAAATCCCATTTGATTTGTATGAGGACTGTGATACTGCTCAGGTGTCCAAATTGAAGCAGG
Source organism: Schistosoma mansoni (assembly GCF_000237925.1). NCBI lineage: Eukaryota > Metazoa > Platyhelminthes > Trematoda > Strigeidida > Schistosomatidae > Schistosoma > Schistosoma mansoni. The sequence continues at coordinate 24,842,028 of NC_031497.1, read as the reverse complement.
TGGATTTCTTAGGGGCCACACCCCGAGCCTTTGACCTAAAGGTCTGGTCCACAAGGTTGTGGAGCATCGTGAGGAGATGCAGTTTCATGGTAGCCAGTGACCAACGATTGATTCATACTCCATTTGTTCCCTCAGGATACGGGAGCCCATGTGCACCATTGGTTTGGAATGGGGGTTTTTCACTCCCCTAGGTGAACCCTCCGTGTCTACCAACCTGGTTAAAGTGCCGGACATTCGCTTTTCGTCCTCTCAATTTTGTAAACAACACCCGTGGTGCGAGAAGGCAGTGAGTAGGACTAAAAAATAGATAATCTAAATTCTGGACCATGGTTTTTATAAGTAAGAGATTTAGTAGTGCTTATATCAAAATGAGGGTACATCACAAGCTGCATACAAATGTATTCATACATTATTTCTCTTAAATCTTGAATACTAAACGATTCTTTGTTCGTTTTCTTTTTATGCTTGATACATATTAGTTTATAAGAAAATGTTATGACTGTAGAACTTCCGTTTGTTTACTGTCCAGAATATCAAAAATGTTGAACGAATACACTTTTGAGTACAGTTTTTTGTAGTTACGTATATCTAACTATCTTTTCTTATTATCTTGTTCATAAATTTTAAGTTTCAGGCCGAGCTATTGAAAACTAGAAAGTGATAACCGACTACATTACCCTAATCTTAAACTTCCAAACAATTCACACTTATAACTTAACAGGTTGTTCAACCTAATTGTCTCAGATTTTTTCATACTTACTTACTTACCTACTTACGCCTGTTACCCCTCGTCGAGGAGCATAGGCCGCTCATCAGCATTCTCCATCCAACTCTGTCTTAGGCAATCCTTTCCAGTTATTTCCAGTTAACATTCATCCTTTTCATATCTGCTTCTATTTCCCTGTGTATTGTGTTCTTTGGCCTTCCTCTTTCCGCTTCCGTTCCAGATTCCAAGTTAGGGATTGCCTTGTTATGCACATTGGTGATTTCCTTAATGTATGTCCGATTCACTTCCAACATCTTTTCCTAATTTCCTCTTCATCTGGAAGCTGGTTTGTCCTCTCCCATAAAACACTGTTGCTGATAGTATCCGGCCAGTGAATGTTGAGTATTTTGCGTAAACAACTGTTTATATGTACTTGTACCTTTTTGATGATGGATGTAGTAGTTCTCCATGTTTCAGTTCCATACAGTAGAACTGTCTTGACGTTCTTATTGAAGATTCTGACTTTGAAATTAGTTGACAGTTGTTTTGAGTTCCATATGTTTTTCAACTGTAGAAATGCTACCCTTGCTTTACCAATCCTCGCATTTACATCTGCATCTGATCCTCCTTGTTTATCAATGATGCTTCCCAGATATGTGAATGTTTCCACCTCTTCCAGAGTTTCGCCATCAAGTGTGATTAGTTTGGTGTTCTCCGTGTTGTATTTGAAAATCTTGCTTTTTCCTTTGTTTACTAAAATTGATTATTGATTTAATACTTCTCATCTAGTTTCATTGTCCACGGTTGACGTACCTGAACGAACTCAAATCTACTGGTGAATTACTAAGATAGGATAAAAGTCCCATTGAGCTCTAATTCCTGGTATTTGTTCATTGAATATAACTTTAAAAGTCAAATGATTTATTGATTTTCCTTCGTAAAAACAAATAAAGATGGTCACTAAGTCTCAATCAATCTATAAACAAAAAGGGAAAAGTTAAAACACCTCATTCATTTAATAAATAAAATTGATGAATTAATTAAGGACAAAGAAAAACAAAAACTAAAGGTGAAGACAGGAAGATGGATAGTTCGAAATTGCCGCAAATAAATTACTCGCTAAAATTTAATTGAACATTGAGCGTAAGACTATGTTAAGTTATATTAGATGAAAAAGTATTGAGCAAATCTAGGCTTTGTGTTGTTTGGAGATCGTCAACAAATGGCATCCGGAGGCATTGAAAAGTAATGTACTTCACAAAAAACAGGAACATATATTGCTTTTTGCAACAGTCAGAGATGTTAGGTGGTTGGAGGTAGTCAACAGGAATCCCAAGGCCTCAGTTTTGTTCTAGTTAGCACTTGTTCTCAAAGTGTATCTGGAATCGTAGAGAAACTGATATCCCTAGTGAGTTTTGAAACCTTGTCACTCAGTTTTATAACATGTAACTTTACGACTAAGCAATTTGGGCCACGGATTGACTTCTTTTAGGACTGAGATATTACACTGGTTGATTACTGAGTAGTAGTTGATGACATACTTGATCAGCTCTTAGAGTTGACTAAATTCTCAATCCCTTGGTATTATATTTTAGGGTTGAATTTTTTACCTATATCTATTCTAAGTTACTACCAGAGAAAAAAATTCCCATGAAGCTGCAGATATCCCATGTCGATTATCACCAAATAATGTGAAACTTAGAAATTAATTATTTTCGTATAGCTTCCAACCACCAACCATTACAACAAATCTCATTACAATATTAAGCTCCTTAGTTCAATATTCGTATTACAAAATTGAATAATTTTTTCTGGTTAGTGTTTTTTTAGCGAGTTGGTTTTCTACGGGATGGGGTCGCTAACCCCATGCTCAGCCCTCCTCCTTTGCCTGGGCTTGGGACCGGCAGTAGCCC
>NC_031497.1:24834207-24839209 GCF_000237925.1 Schistosoma mansoni | reverse complement strand
TGGAATCTGGTTTGTTGTCTCCCACAGTAGAATGTTGCTAATAGTGTATGACCATCGGATCCGAAGTATCTTGTGTAGACAACTGTTAATAAACACTTGTATCTTCTGGATAATGGCTTTCGTAGTTCTCCACGTCTCCAACCCATACAGTAGAACTGTCATCATGGATTGATATTAATTGTAGTAGAATTGAGAAATGTAATTGTTTCGAAATAGTGTATCATCTGTCAGCTTTGCGCATTCACGACAAAACCAAGAATCGTGTCTAAGAGCTTCAATTCTCGTTGTGAACACCTAAAGACTGGACGACTAGGTTGATAATTAGTGGTACATACCACCAAATTTAATTAGTTGTCAGTCTAGAGAGATAACCACCCAATACTCCGATGATGTTTGCTCCACTTTGAGTTTCTCTGAATTCATATTGTAAAGGAGCCCTGTACTAGCTCGAAACAGCTGTCCACTAATCAGTTGCTTTCAATGATATGCCAAATAATACTAATCCGTGAGGAATGTCACCGATAGACAAGTTTGTTTAACTGAAGGAAATTATAACGACAGGTTCTTATCCGACTAAATGAAGGATAAGAATTAGAATACTATTAACGCTTATCCCATCAATCATACTTTAACTTATACCTTAAATTTCTAACAATGAAGAAAAACTAGTTTGAAAACAGTTTTTGTCTTGTGTTGACTGAGGTTGAAATAAACACAGGAGATAAGTGACTAAAATACATATTTATCAACAGCTGGGTCTCATTTTCGAAATCCATCTCATTAAATTCAGTCTAAACCGAGTCTAACTGACTCATTTCCACTCACTAAGTAACCCTGACTCGATCATCGGGATTCAGACTGTCTGAAGAGTTTACTATCTAATATTCTGTGAATTATATATATATATATATAAACCAGGACCTTCAGTCTCCCGCGAATGCCTAACCTATAGACCAGTGACTCAAGATCTAATGATTTACCGGCCTGACTTCAATCACTCCGCGATATTGAGTTATCTTCTTCCATTTTTTTCAGTGAACACCTTTCTTACATCTGACATGATTGAAATCCGTTGGTCACAGCTTCTTACTAAAACTCCGTACATTTCCTCTCGAAGTTGGGCGTTAATGAGTACATAGAAATAATCCATATAGAGGTTTGAAGATACTGTTGAAGCTAAACATGTGTATCATTGGATCGCTCGTGGTACTTACCATCTCGGGTCAAATCCCCTGTCTGTTAGTGGATGCACGCTTCTGAAGAATCTCATACTACGACGAAATAGCTTGTTAGTAGTTATAAGTTTTTAATGATTGTTTAACCTAAATTGGTTCATGATCTCAATAACATTCGAGAATTTCTACAAAGCCCTATATTATTCGTTTTAATTCTCAGCTAAGTATTGTTTTTATCTCTAAGCCCTTTGATTTACACTAAAACTATATAATATGAATTATTATTATTAGCAGAAGGGGTTTTGTGGTGATTTAGTATTTTCATAGTTGTAAGCGTGAGTCAATTGAAGTTAGACCACCATAGAAAACCTGGAAGCACTGGACGGCTGTTTCGTCCTATTATAGGACTCCTCAGCAGTGCGCATCCACGATCCCGCACTCGCGAGTTTCGAATTATCTAATTAGAGTTATAAAAAATAGTATTATTATCTAACTATCTTGATTTGAATATTGTAAATTTATCCATTTGGTTTTATCAGAACATTAAACTTGGATAAAAAGAAAATTTAGTAGTTTAAAAATCCCCATAGATAATTTCAAAAATGAACAATATTTGAGCGAACAATTGTTTTCAATAACTTCATCATCAGTTATAAGTCCATAATTATTATAATATTTTACAAAGTCCAAAATGAGGCATGTATTAATGAATTTGACAATGTTATATGTTAAAAATGGTAAACGTTTGCATCTGTTACGACATATATATACTTTAAAATTGTGTTATTTGTAAATTAGAAAGGTCATTTAATAAAGGTCAAAGTGATTTGTAATCAAGTGTCTAGTCACAATCGATTTAATAGTAATTTCGAAAAAATGAAAATGCAAAAAAATTGTGTGAATAAAGTGCATAGTAGGAGAATTTCATCTTGTCAAGTGAGATAATAATGATAAATAGTAATAGTAATAATAATAAGATTGTTGTGTGAATATAATATGTAATAAAAGGGGATGTTATCAAGATAATTACGATAAAAGAATTGGGAATGATGGATGTGAAGATTAAGATAGAGGTGATCAACAAAGAAAAAAAAGGGGGGGGGAGGTTTATAATATTTAGTTTAGGAAACCGGTGATCCAGTCGTAGGCCAAGGTAAACATAGTGGCTGGATATACTTTTTTTGGATGCATAAATTTGGTTTTCTGGAGTTGATCCAGATGGCTTCGGCTATGTAAAGTAATCGTAATCTAGCTCTTTGAGGTAGAGTTTTCGGAACTTGATATAAAACAGAGAAGGCTTCTTCTATTTTGATATGATGTTCACTGTCTACCAAGTGAGAAAGGATGGCGCTGTTAATGGATCTAGTGACTCCTTTTCCCAACCATGCTGGTACATGTTCACGAATACGCAAGGATAAAGCCCTCTGAGTACGGCCTATGTAACTAGCTCCACAGGAGCAGTTGAATTGGTATACACACATGGAAGAGCCCATCTTCGGTAACTTATCCTCGATTAATTGTGTGAGTACTGGTTTAGTTGAGAAAGTGACGTGTAGCTTAGCGGCGTAAAACGTCCTTTCAACCGATCTTTTCAGTCGGCGTGTTAGAATATCACTCGCTATGTCACCTTTGAAGTCCAGTTTCAAATACAAGGTTTTTTTACTCACTGTTTCACAATTTCTTCTTATTTTAACAGTACTTTCTACTAGGTATTTCTTAACGAACTTATCCGGGTAGCCATTCCTTCGCAATGTATTTTTCAGTATATCTATTTCACTCTCAACAGTGTCCTCAGAACATAATAGCTTGATTCTGTGACTGAGACATTTAACCAAATTTATTTTATACTGAAGAGGAGTGAAGCTTTGGAAATGGGTATACTGACCCGTCCATGTATTCTTTCTAAATGTATTTCGTTTGATGGAACCATCTCTCCTTCTAGAAAGTAGGACGTCGAGGAAAGCTATACTATTGTCTTTCTCTTCTTCGCTGGTGAATTGAATAGCTGGGTGGACGTTATTGAAAAAGTCTAACATCTCCTGTTTGTCAACCATTTCGTCGCATACGATTAGTGTGTCATCTATGTATCGACAGTAATAGTCTAGCTTACTTAGGGTGTCTTTTAAGGGTCCATTTTCCAGTTTGGCCAGAAAAATGTCAGCAAGGATCGGGCCTAGTGGTGATCCCATTGCTACTCCATCTACTTGTCTGTAAAATTCATTGTTAAACTTAAAGTAGATATTCATAGTACATTTCAACAGGAGTTCTTTCATTTTATGTATTGGAATCGGTATCTCTATTTTCTTTTCTAGTACTTGTTCACACATATAATCGATAGTTTCAATCAGGGGGATGTTAGTGAACAAGGATGCTATGTCTAGTGATAGCATGGTTTTACCATTTATATTCCTATTTTTTATTGAATCCACAAATTCAAACACGTCTTTAACACTGTGGTTAACCAGTTCTTGGTGTAATGGTTCCAATAATTTCACTAACCATTTTGCTGTTGAATGGTATGGTGAGTTTGACATGTCCAGAATTGGGCGTAAAGGAACCTCAGGTTTGTGAATCTTAGGTAGGCCATAGGTCACTTTCTCAACTAAACCAGTACTCACACAATTAATCGAGGATAAGTTACCGAAGATGGGCTCTTCCATGTGTGTATACCAATTCAACTGCTCCTGTGGAGCTAGTTACATAGGCCGTACTCAGAGGGCTTTATCCTTGCGTATTCGTGAACATGTACCAGCATGGTTGGGAAAAGGAGTCACTAAATCCATTAACAGCGCCATCCTTTCTCACTTGGTAGACAGTGAACATCATATCAAAATAGAAGAAGCCTTCTCTGTTTTATATCAAGTTCCGAAAACTCTACCTCAAAGAGCTAGATTACGATTACTTTACACAGCCGAAGCCATCTGGATCAACTCCAGAAAACCAAATTTATGCATCCAAGAAAATTTAGGTCAATGAAATGCACAAAGAAGGCTTATCGTAAAGAAAACACCTATACATAGAAAAGTTCGTAATTTGGCTTAAAAAAACAACAACAAACAAATGTGATCCGACTGGAAGTAAACATCAACATTGAATCTATATTTGATATTGAAATATTTATATAAATATACATAAGTGTGTGTGTGTGCGGTGTGGTATGGTGTATGTTATTGGCAGATAGGGTCACAAACACATTAATAAATAAAAGTAGTAATAAGTCTTTTTAAGAAAAATCTTAAGTTTTCATGTTTCACACCTTTTGCTAATTTTTACCCACCCACCCCCCACACACACACACAAAATAACATGGTAAAATAATATGATGGTACTTAGATAAAGGAAACGGTAATGTGTACAATGAAAGAATTGCAAAACGAAGTTTTTTTGTTTTTTTTTATTACTGAAATGTAAATTTGATCAAATCAGATATGATGAAAAGAAACATTTGGATAAGTAAGAAGTAATTTTACAAACAAACCAAAAATATATGGATAGTGGCTAGGAGTGGAATCCAGGACGCGCATTTCGTCCTATCCATCTTTGTTTATAATGCTTGTGAATTAAGGCGATATCGAGGCAATACGCACAGGATGCACCTATGCCTATAAGAGACTGACCAGTTGCAGTCCTAAAAACATCAATGGGAAGATCCAAACAAACAATTCTAAGTGAAATTAAATATGAATACAGTTAAAATGAATGTAACATTATAGTAATAATATAAAAGATAATAGAGAGATCGATGTCTTCATACGTTATAATTGAATAATGATGTTATAAAATTGATCATAGAGTACGATTAGATCAACAAGGGTAACCAGTTTTTG
>NC_031497.1:24833409-24834007 GCF_000237925.1 Schistosoma mansoni | reverse complement strand
GTAACAGAGAGAGAGGGAGGGAGGGAGGGAGGGAAGGAGAAGGAAGGAATGCAGAGGAGAATAAAAAAACCCAGTTCTTTTTTTTTGGTTTTTCCAACGAAACATTTTTTTTTCTTTCTTTCAAAAGTTAAAACAAGAAACATCTTTTCTAAGTTTATGTTTTCTTTTTACACTTACATTGATATTTATCAAAATAGGCTAGAATAACAAACCAAAAAAAAAAAAGAAATTTGATAATGAAAAGAAAACAACTGTAAACCAATGAGTGTATCTATGTTTATCTATACTTGTATCTAAGTTTTGTGTAGACATGCTTATGTGCTTCTCAGGTCATTAAATATAATGTTACATGTGGTTAATAATGATGATGATGATGGTGATGGTGATTACGAAAAGAGAAATTGAAAGTTTGAACTTAATTACTAGTAATTTTGTTATAGATCAAATTTCAAAAAAGAAATTCTATAGAGGGGTTAAATTTTTCCGTACATATCATTCTTGAGGATTTGTATTAATTAGGTTAGAAGTTAAGAGTTCACAGAAAGATCTGAAAGTCCCGGGGTTCCATCCACAGTGGGGATGTGGATGCTTAATGCTA
>NC_031497.1:24809488-24833181 GCF_000237925.1 Schistosoma mansoni | reverse complement strand
GTTTCGTTCTATTGTGAGGCTCTTCAGCAGTGCGCATCCACGATAGCACTCGCACGATTCAAACTCAAGAATTCCTGCCTTACACACGAACGCTTAACCTCTAGACCACTGAGCTGGCCGGCATCCAACGGTGTTAATGTCTAGCTTCAATCAATTATCATGTGCTCACTGGTGACTGGCTTGAAGAGGCATTTCCTGGAGTTCTAGTGAGAATCAGTGACCAGTGGAGTTCAACCAGGTCTGTTGGGAGATATTAAATCACTGAAGACAATTGGTGAACGGTTGCTCAATTTCTTAGATTGGTTGGAGTTAGATATTAACACCATCGTATACCGGCTCAGTGGTCTATCGGCTAAGTGCTCTGGCTCGAGACTGGCAGGTTCTGGGTTCGAATCTCGCGACTGCGGGATCGTGGATGCGCACTGCTGAGGAGTCTCATAATAGGACGAAACGGCCGTTCAGTGCTTGCAGGTTTTTCACGGTGATCTAGCTTCAATTGACTCATGATTTCAACTATGAAAAATATATTACTATATACATATTTAGAAGTTAATTAAATTTCTTAGGTAATCACTAGCACTGAAACTCCGGTTATATATTTTGATTAATTAACTTGATATATCAGTATTGTGTGGTTAATTTCATCACGAGACTGGAACCCTGTGTACATCGTTTATAAGATAGTAAGCTATTCCCGTTTCTATTCATGGCTGATGAATTATTATTGTGTGAATGCTTCCTTGTATTGAGAGTCATGTTAGAATAATATTTATAAACAATTGTATACTTTAGTTGTGACTGAATTATCTATTCAACAATGTTACTTGGCTTAATCGTTTAATACTATTTGTTAGTGGATACTAGCAGATAAGATGATTCATGTTTCATTGTTTATAACAGTCAGCAGTTTGATATATTCCCTTTCTCATTCTTGTAAATCTTTTTTATTCTTTTTGTACAGTACACTTTACACTCTCATAAAGTACACAACTTTCGTTCCTAGTTCTGTTGGGAAACACTACAGTTTATGATTCTCATTCTGTTTACCCTATTCATATAAATCTGGATGAACATCATTGAACCCGTGTACTAGAGGTACCCTAATAGCTGTTATACTTCATAATCCTTTCTCTGATCATATTTAGTTTTTCTAGTTTTAAACGAGGACGAAATAACTATCCAGTAGTTCTTCATCTGATCCTAATTCCTTAATGAAGGGCAATTTTAAGTTACAAATCACTCCCCAAAATCATACGTAGAAACAGTATTTCGTTCCCATCCTTATTATTTGATTTTTGAAAGACAACAACTGAAAAATGAAAGTGTCGAAGCCTGCTCCAATTTTATTCACATTATTGTTATTTCCCAGTTACATATCCATTCAAATATTTCAAACATTAAATCCAATTAGACAATTGAGTTTTATGGCACTTTTGTACAACTATGCAGTTTAAGTAATTAATATATGAGTGTTCTCTACTCCAGGGATTCGTTCCTTTATTTCATCTCATCAAGCGTATTTGTGTAGTGTATGGCTGCTCCAACTCTTAAGTTTTTTACTACTGACTGACTGATGATGACCTTTGCACATTGTAAAAATCTATTTAATGTCTTCTATATTTTATCCACAAAAAGAAATTTTTGAATATATTCTTAACACTTAAAAATCAACAATTGATCTAATTTAGATGATCATTGAGAACTTGAAAGTACTGGACATGCGTCCTATCCTAGAATGACACTCATCACACATCATCGCAGATAGATTAAAGTTAAACTTGTATTCCATTGGATCCTGACTCAATGGTTAAGTGTTCACTCTTGAGACAAAGATAACAAGTTCAAAATCAGTATTAGACTTGTAGAGATTGTTGATTTTCATTGAGATCAACAATCGATCTAAGTTAGAATGGGACTCGTCACACATAATCGCAGATAGATTTAAGTTAAACTTATATTCCATTGGATCCTGACCCAATAGTTAAGTGTTCACTCTTGAGACAAAGGTAACGAGTTCAATGACCTATGGATTCATGAATGCACACTACTGAAGAGTCCCATGCTAGGACGGGACAGTTATCCTTTTAATTTCAGGTTTCAAAAAATATCCTAAATCAATATAGCTAAATGACAGAGAATTAGTAGTTAAAATATTCGTTCCTCATTTCTATTTATTTTTCTTTTTACTTTTTCTATTCAAATCAAAATAAATCAGTTTGATAAAGTGAACATCTTTTTCTATTGGTAACAGTAGTATTAATGGTAGTCGTCTTATCAGGATTAGTAGTAGTATGAGTAGTAGTACTAGTCTAAATATATTTTTATTGATTGAATTATTTATAAATTCCCAAGTGTATCTTTTATTTTTCAAAGATATACATAAGAGGCAAAATTAAAGAAAACAATCGAAATAAATCTATGAAGTAATTGTATTTGTGTGTTCGTTTGTGTGTGTGTCCATTGGATATACCATCATATATATACACCAGAAATTAGTCACTAGGGAGTTCATTTTGCTCTCTCCTCCCCCCCCTTTGAAAAAAAAATAGAAGGATTAAGAGCTATTATACTAATAATAAATGAGTATATTTACATATATATTTCTTTTCTCTTCAGTTTCCTTCTTTTATTTATTCATTACAAAGATAATATTTAGTTATTTAGTCAATTATTCTTTAATAATGAATATTTTTCTTTAAAGACAATAGTGAAATAGATTTGAAGGATGCTAATTACACAATAATTGGATAATATTGTATTATAAACTGATGTTGATTTATATTTTAGATTATATTTGAATATATAAATATTGATACAAACAAGGCACCAGATATATATGCGCCACACAAATCAAATGAGATTTGTATGAGGGCTGTGATATCGTCCGAGTGCCCAAACCGAAGCAGGTGGTTTACTTAGGGAACTACATCCGGAGCCTTTAACCTAAAGGTTTGATCCACAAGGCAGTGGAGCATCGTGAGGAGATTCAGTCCTATGGTAGCCGGTGACCAACGATAGGTTTATACGCGATTTGTTCCCTCAGGATACTGGAGCTCATGTGCACCATTAGTTTGGAATGAGGGTTTTCTAACTCCCCTAAGTGAACGCGCCGTGTTCACCAACCCGGTTAAAGCTCTGGACATTTGCTTTTCGTCCTCTCAATTTCGTAAACAACACCCGTAGTGCTAGAAGGTAGTGAGTAGGACTTCCCTGACGGAGGCTATATACGCGTGGCCATATGAGAGCACTTCGAGAGAGAGGGCGGGCCCTCCCCAATCTCAGCCGTACCAAAGCATTTGAAGGCACTGATGTTGATTAGAACACTCACATTACTGAAACATTTTTTTTAAGATTTCGATTGAAAGAATTTAATAGTATCATAGACTTTAAAACAATGAAAGATCCAGTGTTCAATCTCATATAGAGATATGTGTTTTTCTTGATTATTACATTCACATGAGAATGATTCATTTCTCTTCTTCGCATAATTTGGCAAACTTTTACTGGAAATCGGTTTATTTTTTTTAATGGTAAATCTTTATTTTAAATTTTAAACCATAACATAAAGCTTATTAAAACAATGTCATTAGTACTCACCAACTATTTTGTATATCTCAGTAGTTGAGATCATGAGTCAATTGAAGCTAGACCATCATGGAAAGCTTGGAAGCACTGGACGGCCGTTTCTTCATATTGTGGGACTCTTGAGCAGTGCACACCCACGATCTCGCCTCATGAGGTTCGAACTCAGCACCTATCAGTCTCGCGTGCGAGTGCTTATCCTCTAGATCGACTGATCCGACATCCAATTGTGCTAATGTCTAACTTCAGCCGATCCATGAAATTGAGCGACACATCCACCAATGTCTTCAGTAAGTTACTATCTCACAACAGAGGAGTCCCACAATAGGATACAACGGCCGTCCAGTGCTTTCAGGTTTTCCATGGTGATTGACTCATGATCTCAACTATTGAAATTAGTAAAATATCCATAACAACCCCTTCTGATGTTTTGTATATGTTTAGTTTTGTATATAATACATCTATTTACTTATATGTGATTTCATTGTTTTATGTTCTTCTTTTCATTCGTCAATGTATCCATCTACCAGTAATAGTGAAAACTAATTCTGAAGGTAGACTTATCTTAGTTACTGTTTTACATCCATTCATAATCTCTATATTAATAACATTAGTCAACAGTTGAAAAGATCATTCATAATAAAAAAAAACAATGTAACCATCCATTTTTACTTAGATATGATCATTTAGAAGACATGAATAAAACATGTTCATACTTGATTCAGTAGTATATTAGACATTCTGTTGTTGTTTTTTTGAATTTAGTAGTAGTAGTAGTCATCATAATTAGCGTCTGAAAATTATCATTATTATATTGACCAGATCTAAAAGTTTAGAGTTAGATCTTATGTTGATCGGAAAGTATTATATAGTCATAAGTTTTATATTATAAAGAAATCATTATCAAAGAATTCATTTGGTATTGTTTTACTTGAATCTTCCCATTGATGTTTAAGATTGAAATTGATCAGTATCTTATTGGTATATGTTCAGGATATGTGAGGATTACCTCGATATTGCCTTGATTCACAAGTATTATAAGCAAAGGTAGATAGTGACTAGCAGTGGATTCCAGGACGCGCGTTGGCGTGTGAAGCGAACAGTACTAGGTTCGAGCCCCAGAGTGAACATAAACTCTTAAATACAGGTACACCCAGCTGACAAGTCCCAAATAAGACTAAACGTGCTTCCTGGATTCCACTGATAGCCATTTCGTCCTATTGTGAGGCTTCTCCGTCCAGTGCTTCCAGATTTTCCATGGTAGTCTAGCTTTAATTGATTCATGATCTCAACTAGATAAAATTACTAAAATCTGTACAAAACCCCCTTCTGATAAATATTAGATTAGTTTCTGTAGTATAATTTAACGTTTTATTTTCTTACACTGACCTCAACCGTACACATATATATCTATTGATGTATTTTTATTCACTGACGTTTAATAACGGTGATTCAGAGTTTCTTGATGAAAACAAAAGGCCTATGTTACATAGCGTATCTTATCGACTGATATGTTTCTTCTTCAAAAAAATATAAATATAATGGTTGTAACTAAAAGTACTTAGTAGGATGCAAAAAACATACTATACATTATCAATCATACCCAAGAGAAGAGATCTTGACAACCGCTTGTCAAATAGGGATATTTTGGAATAGTGTTACACGTACATATATGTATATATGTGAAAACAAGCATACTAAAATCCATTCTGTACACGTGTGGTGAATAAAACAGTAATTTTGGCCATCAGAATAGAGTAACAAAGCATACAATACAATCCAATGTTAATATCTCTATATATGACTCAGATAATGAAAATTTATTTTGCGGAGGAACGGAAATTCTCTTAAAGGATACTCAAAAATAATTTCTGCCATAAATTGAAATGAACCAATTACAATTACGGTAATGTTTCGTTTGTGTTTGGATGATCTCAGTATTAAATATTCATCATTCAACATAGTATGGTGTGTGCTACTGATGTCAACAAATATAAGTAGTATATATCATCAATAGGAAGTGAAATGTCTGGTGGCGGAAAGTTAAGAAGATCAAAGAAAAGAGAATGAAAACAGAGAATGATTACTATGGAAACAAAGGAACAAAGAAGTTTGAGATGATTGGTTGACATTTTGCAAATGAAGTATATTTACTGTATGGTTCTCAGATTAAAAAAAAAAAGAAATTCTGCAATTTTGCGTTCAAATACATACAATTGTCCTCACTTGCGTTCTCGTTCACTACGATAGAAGTGAACTTAAACCATACATTTGATGCAGTAAACACAATTGGTTTGGAATAAATAGTTTCCAGTGATTTTATAGTTGATATCAGTCTGTGAAAAATAACTCTCTTTGAACTGAATCCTTCTCTATAAATCACCCAATTATAACTTCTTTTGAGTGAATGATATTTTTGTACGATAATACTTAATTATCTTTTTTTTCAAATAAAATCTATAGGCAATCGATTTGACTGAAATAATACGAACCACAAGCTTCAATTATTTTAAAGTGTTCACATTTAAGCAGAAGCTTCGGTGGCCAATGATTAGTATGATAACACTAAATCGTTGGATTTGATAGATAAGGGTTATAAAAAAACAGGTTTTTCAGGTTTTCAATGGTGGTCTAGCTTAGATCAACCCATGAATTCAACTGTTAAAATTACATCAATGTTCGTGACCACTGGAGTCCAACCCATGTCGGGTGCAGACAGTTATCTACCACAGACAATAAATGAATGATTGTGCAAGATCATGAGTCGACTGAGGTTAGACATTAACACCGTTAGATGCCGGATCAGTGTTCTGGAGGTTTAGTGTTCGCGCGCGAAACTGAAGGTTCTTGGTTCGAGTCTCACGTGTGAGATCGTGGATGCGCACTACCCAGGAGTCCCATACTAGGACAAGATGGCCGCCGAGTGCTCTGAGGTTTTCAATGGTAGTCTAACTTGGGTCGATTCATGAATTCAACTGTTAAAATTACTACAGTCTCTACAAATCTTCATTCTGAGAATAAAAATCATTTTTCTTATTTCCAGCTCATATTTATAAAATTGATGTTTTTAGTGATTGTCTTTACATACGATTGGAAATTTCGTTTGAGCTTTTTGAAAATAGTAAAGTCCCCATTGAATAAGACTTTACCAATAAATTAAAACGAGAATTGGGAACCATCTGATTTGGACTAAATAATCTGAAGATGGTATGTTTACTACAAGATCTACAGGTACTGATGTAGTGAACAGAACACTGGTTGGGGACAATCGAATGTATTCAAGCAAACATTACAGACTATTTCAGTAAATTCTGATAACCATACGATGGACAGTTAATTTGCAAATTAACAACCAATAGTCTCAATCTTCACTGTTTCTTCTCTAATTCCATTGTTCGTGCATTTTCCTACCGATTGCGCTTCATTTCAGTTCTTCCCTCGTCGGACTTCTGCCAAAATACATTCTATGTCTGACCAACACCATATGCTACTTATATTGATATAAGTAGACCACACCACACTGGGTTTATTTCTTTATGAGAGGTCTCAAGGTAAAACTCTTGATGAATCAAAGCCTAAGACGAAACCGTTAATTAGTTTTTCCTCGCAAATTTTAATAATACCTTTGATAGTACTGAATGGTTGATAGCAAACAAATACAGTCAAGAGATAAATTTTTCACTTTTTTAAAGAATTTCTTTGAAGATAGAATACATGTCCGTAAATTTATAAAGTGTCTGTTATTTACTTTTCTATAATCGTGCAATATCATACGTTCTCAGGTATTCTTTCATTCATTTAGTGGGTGGTTATTGCATGTATGAGAATAATGTTCACTGAGATGACATTAATTTCAAGCTTCAAAGTTCAATTTATTCGCGTTTTTTTCATCCAATAAGTTAGGATTCGCTACATTGACCTATTCATATAGGACATAATAAGATATTTTGATGTAGGTTTGTTCTCTGAGCTGGATAGTTTGGTCGTGGAGCTTTCATCGTCCTTCTGAACGACATAATCAGCATAAACTTCGGGTAGAAGTGAAGTGTTTAAATTTCTCCACATGTGATTCACAGCTTGTTCTGTGCACCTCGATGTTGATCATATGTAGAGAAATTCAAACACTTCACTTCTACTCGAAGTTTGTGCTGATTATGTCGTTCAGAAGGACGATGAAAATTCCACGACCAAACTATCCAGTTCAGAGAACAAACCTACATCAAAATCACCCACCTGAACTATAAATTTTCTCCACCATCTCAACATATTAAGATAGATACACATGATTGAAATGAAATCTCAAGTGAAAATCCTGTTCTTATACAACATTACATTCATCCATCCATCCATAAAATGAACGGAAAAATGCCCGAAAATCTTTGATATTACACACCTTTATTGAACATTAATCAACAAATGGTTATCTACACATACTCTTACTATACATATATACCTCTTAAGTCAGTAAATACACACCGAAAATATTTTATGATCGGGTAGAAATTATTAGTACAACTATCAATAATCCATTACTTTCATTTATCAAGTATTATTAATAGTTATTTGACTATGGATACAGGAATCTGTTCTTTTTTTGATATTTTGTTTGTCTGTAAGTGGTGGTGGGGGGTTAGCGTAGTAGCAGCAGTAGTAGTAGTACTTTCAACAACATTATTCATCTAAATACAAGAATACAAAAATATGCATATGTGTGTAGGATGATGATATGTATGACGGCATATCATCAATAAAAGTGAATAATATTCACTTTTTAATGAATGATGTGAATATAAAGGGTGGATAACTCTAAAATACACTTTTTACATACACATACGTACACACACACACACATTTTATATACCAAATTCTAACCGATGATTTGGCATTTAATATAC
The DNA here is from genome assembly GCF_000237925.1 of Schistosoma mansoni. Lineage (NCBI taxonomy): Eukaryota > Metazoa > Platyhelminthes > Trematoda > Strigeidida > Schistosomatidae > Schistosoma > Schistosoma mansoni. The sequence continues at coordinate 24,824,704 of NC_031497.1, read as the reverse complement.
AAAGCATGCTTTATACACTTCAATGATTTATTATATAAAGACAAGTAGTGAAAAAATGTAAAGCATGAAGGAAAAGTTAAAATTAGTATAAGGTTGTGGAAATCGTTGAGTTTTGATTGAGATTATGAACGGAAGGTCCTAGGTTCGAGTTTCATGTGTATGCGCACTGTCGAGGAGTTCCATAATAGGATGAAATGACCGTCCACTGCTTCCAAGTTTTCAATGGTGGTCTAACATTGATCGGTTTACGATCTCAATAGATACTTTTAATTGAATACTATGAATACGTCTTGTATTATTATTACTATTATCGTTGTCATCCTGCGAAAAAGTAATTATTTGATCAAACCTTAACTGATTTCTAGTTCATTTGTTCAATTTTCAGGTGTATCCTTTTTTATTGAGAAGGATCTGTATTCAAATTATTTTACTAAAGATAATTTTACCTAGATTAATGTAGACTATTAGATTAGTAAGATATGGATATGAAATAATCTCAGAATAAAAGGTAATGAGATAGATAAATTAGGTTAATAGAAAACATTAGTATGTTAAGATGGTGGCTGGAGGTGGTAAACAGGAAACCATGGACCCGGGTTTCGTGCTACTTGGCACTCGTCAGCAAGGTGTACCTGTAATCTTGAGGGAACTGGTGCTCCCTAACGGATTCGACACTAGTATGTTGAATAGACTTGAGATGGTGGAGAAGATTTATAGCTTAGGTAGATGATTTTGATGGAGTTTTGTTCTCTGAGCTCCACGACCAAACCATCCAGTTCAGAGAATAAAACTCCATCAAAATTGAATAGATTTGTTTATATTATCCATTTTCTTTCATTGATAAATTTTCATGATTCAAACATTTAGTATCTAATCATTAGTTTATAAGTTTGAATCCTGTTCCTCCAACTTTGATTTAAGCAACTTAAGATTATCACTCGCCCTCATTATCAATAATATGGCATATTGAGTATTATCAGAAGGGGGTTTTGTGGAGATCGTAAGTCGTGGATGCGCACTGCTGAGGAGGCCAACAATAGGACGAAATGGCCGTCTAGTGCTTCCAGGTTTTCCATTGCGGTCTAGCTTCAATTGACTCATGAATTCAACTATATAATATTGAGTATGTAAACTTGCAATTAGCAGATGAGATATAGTAGAATAAAATACGTGAAGATTCACAACATTTCGATTTATTTCACTTAGTATTGTTTGTTTGAATCTTCCAGTTGATGTTTATAACTGCAACTGGTCAGTATCTTATTGGCATATGTGCATACTTTGCGTATTACCCCGATATTGCCTTAATTCACAAGCATTATAAGCAAACATAGACTCAGTAGCTAAGTGGATAACGCGATGGTGTTTAAAGCAAATGGTACTGGGTTCGAGTCCCAGAATGAACATCAACTCTGAGATGCAGGTACATCCAGCTGACGAGTCCCAAATAGGGCGAAACGCGCGTCCTGGATTCCTAGATTTATTACCTATAATAGTATGCACTCCTACTTTCTCAAGAGTTTCTTTTTTTATTATGAATATCATATTTGAAAGTATAAAAGAATGTTCATTTAACTTATAAGTTGAAATTTAATAGATGTGTTATGTAATAAGTATCAAAATTTCGAATGATATATACAACAACTGATATTGAAATTGTTGAAATTATGAGTCATTTGAAGCTAGACCACTATGGAAAACCTGGAAGCACTGGACAGCCGTTTCGTCCTATTATGGGACTCCTTAGCAGTGCGCATCCACGATCCCGCACTCGCGAGATTCGAACCCAGGACCTACCATTCTTGATATATATTTATAGTTAGATTAGAATAAGTTAACAGTACCTAGTCTTGAAACGATGCAGAATAAAATCTATCGTATTGTTACTTAAAACTGAATAGTGCTACTCAGTTAGTCAAGAATAACATTTACTAATAATGTTTGATGTTCATGCAATAGGAATAATCAGGTACAACGGGACCTAACTCTCCTGTTAACCAACAACAAATTTGATAAAACAATCATTAATCATTTGTCCAATTACATAAAAACTTATAAGAGATCGTTAATCAAGAGAATGAACATATTTACTCCGTTGAAACCGATGTTAAGCCAAGTTCTCTATGACCTTCAATCATTACAATGACATCGCCTACCCCAACTAACAAATTTACAACTTAAAACATGTTTCAATCCAACAATCAATACCTTCACAAACTTGTGACATAAATTGGCTTTATAGGTCATGATCCTTTTCTTCAAAATAACCTGACAACATTAAGAGTACAACGTTGGGTAGGTATGGTTAGCATATTCATATATATATGCCGCCGTCGATAAAGATTCACAGAGTCATTGATCTGTTTCATTTATTTCTACATAGGCAACATACGTCTAATCTCAGCATTAGTCAGTTAGGCATTCTCTCGCATAGCATATCTATACAGAATATATTTATCAATTTACCTGTTTTTTTTTGTATAAATATTTATATTTTAAAACGTTTTTTTTCATAAATTAACTACTTGAATGTCCCGCCAAACTAAATGAACACCTTACATTTAGTGATATTAATCATACTTCACTATTTATACTTCTTAAATTAGTTTCTATTCAGTTGGATATAACTTTACATTTACCTTCCCATTCCATGTTTCATTCTTCTAATAAGTAGTATCTTCAGCTATTGAATATATCAATCAGAATCATGGTAAATATATGAATTTTCTTAAAATAATAAACCAGTGCTGATAAGTTTGGGTTACCTTTAATTATTTCCAAAAAATATTTATTCTAATCAGAGAGGGGTTTTGTGGATATTATAGTAATTTTAATAGTTGAATTCATGAGTCAATTGAAGCAGTGCGTACCCATGATCCCGCCTCGCGAAATTCGAACCCAGCGGAGTTCAACCGGGTCTATTGTGAGATAGTAACTCATTGAAGACAATAGTGGATGATCACACAATATCGTGGATTGGTTGAAGTTAGATATTAACACCTCTAGATTTCGGATCAGAGGTCTATAGGTTAAGCGCTCGCACGCGGGACTGATGGGTCATGGGTTGGAACCTCATGGTGCTGGATCATAGATGCGCACAGCTGAGGAGTCCCACGGTCTCACGAGACCGATAGGTCCTGGGTTCGAAACCCGCAAGCGTGAGGAGTCTGGACTTCTCTAGACAAGTTAACTGGACGAAACATTGGAATGATTTATTTAAATTTCAATTACTGAAATTATTCCAAATATAATTTTCACATAGAATAACTTCTCTATACTTGGCACCCAATTCTTGTCAAGCTATTCGTTCTAATCTTGACGAATATCCGTATAAATTATTATCCAATCGAATTAAATTATCAAATAAAAAAACAAAAACATTTTAGTATTTTCATAGTTGAAATCATGAGTCAATTGAAGCTAGACCATCATAAAAAACCTGGAAGCACTGGAAGATCGTTTCGTCCTATTGTGAGACTCCTCAGCATTGCACATCCACGATCCCGCCTCGCGAGCGAGATTCGAACCCAGAGCACTTAACCGATAGACCACGAAGTCGGCATATTTTAAATATTTTAAATCATTTTTTCTCTCGATATTATTTAAAAATATTTTTCATTTCCATCTTTTTTTTGGTGTGAATATTCTCCCCAAAACCTCCTTTTTCTCCCTATTTTGTAAATAATTTATACATATTACCATTTACAGTACAACTGATTCAATTTTAAAATGTATTCCCAAGAGGTGGATAAAGGAATGATTATGGAATAACTTATTATGTAATGAATTCAATTTCTTTTCTTTCATTCTCTTCTTCATATACAACATTCACAGATTAAATTATGGATTGATCTTAGGTAAATTCAGAAGTCTTGAATAGCTGTTTCATTTTAGCACAGAACACCTTAGAAGTATGCATCTACGACTATACCAGACAGTGAATCTAGAACGTTAGGTCCTGTATGAGAGAGCTTAACCTGTAAACTACTACTGAGCGAAAACCTAAAAGCGTACATGTATAAAACCAATCAGTTTGTGATATTTCTCAACCATCTTCGACTGCCCTTGGTAGAAAAATGTCTCACGTGAAATGGTAGAACTGTACTAGTCCCGGCTTTTTAATAGAACACCTAGAATTTTGTCTAGACAATAATCACTGGCGGGCACTAATGAGCTTACTGGTTTTCAGTAGTGATTTGACTACCATCCATCAGTGATTTAATCTATGGAAATCCAGCAATCAACGCAAAACACCTATACTAATAGTGTGGAATTATTGCTACATTTCACATTTCACAACTACAGAAATCAATCCATGTAAAATTAACATTTAAGGAAAAGATGGGAAAAACATCCGAATAACTGAATCGAAACTTAATTCTAGTAAGCCAGATGAAACACCATTAGTTGGAACTTCTTGAAATTAAATTATCAGATGCTTGTAAACATATCGATACGTTGAGATTTACTACACACTCCTGAGGAGTCCCTTAGTAGGACGAAACGGTAGTTCAGTTCTTCCAAGTTTTTAATGGTGATCTACCTTAAAATGACTCATACATTCAATTGTTAAAATTACTACAATCCTTACAAACCCCCAATTGGATAATTTATATTTTCGGAAGGGGATCTTGTGGAGATTTTAGTAATTTTAAATAGTTGAGATGATGAGTCAATTGAAGCTAGACCACTATAGAAAACCTGGAAGCACAAGATGGCCGCTTCGTTCTATTTTGGAACTCCTCAGCAGTGCGCATCCACGATAGCACTCGCACGATTCAAACTCAGGACCTCCTGCCTTGCACACGAACGTTTAACCTCTAGACCACTGAGTCGACATCCAACGGTGTTAATGTCTAAATTCAACCAATTATCATGTGCTCACTAGTGACTGGATTCAAGAGATATGTCCTGAAGTTCTAGTGAGAAGCCATAACCAGTGGAGTTCAACCAAGTCTGTTGTAAGATATCCACTCACTGAAGACAATTGGTGAACGGTAGCTCAATTTCGTGGATTGGTTGAAGTTAGACGTTAACACCATTGGACGCCGGCCGGCTCAGTGGTCTATTGGTTAGGTGATCTGGCGCGAGACTGATAGGTCCTGGGTTCGAATCTCGTTAGTCGGGATCTTGGATGCGCACCGCTGAGGAATCCCACAGTAGGACGAAACGGCCGTCCAGTTATTCCACGTTTTCCATGGTTGTCTAGCTTCAAGTGACTCATGATCCCAACTATATAAAACTTGCATTTTGACGAATACCCTAATCTTGCTTTTCAACTAGTTAGTCTAAAATACAAAAAGAAGTTACACGAATTGATATGATGTTGGACAATATTGATTAACCTATTGTCTGTACAACAAAATACCTCAAGTATAATGCGAAATTTCACAATAATGTTTATTACTTGACACAGTTTATAGTCAGACATTGAAATGTAAAAAAAGAAAACAGTTTTATATTTGGCAGATGTCGGTTAGTCTAGTCAGCCGGTATATTTATATCTATAATACAATGATTTGACCAGACTTGTAAATTGTACGTGTATGTTTGTGGCTGTATAATTATATTTTCTGATTATGATTTATATACGGGTTAGTTACATATCTATCTATCTATCTCTTTATAAACAAGCACCAATTGCTTTCATTTTATGTTTGCGGTCACCTTTTCTTTTGACCTCTATAATAAAAACAGTTAAAGTATACTATTATTATGGAACAGTGAAAATTATCAGGGTACATATATAATTAGCATAGATTCAATATGATGTTTGTATCTATTTCAATTATAATTTTAACTATTTAATACATTGTAATTATAGGTTTAGTTAAAATATAACAGTTGACTTTTAACCTTTATTCAATAAAGCAGAAACAAAATCCATATGTGCATAAATTAAACTAGTTAGAAAAAGCTTATTCCCTTCAATCTGTAATCTTAGGATCGAGTGTTTGAAGAAGAATGAGTTCCTTTGAGTTTTTCCTCCAGCTTTGGTCATTCTATTGACTGATTGGAAAAATGTGGAAAAAAAGGTTAGATTAAACAAATCCGTGGAGTTTAAATACAACTTGACCCCCAAATGCTTTGGTACAGCCGAAAGTGGGGAGAGTCTGCTCTCCCTCTCGAATAGCTTTCACATGGCCACGCATGTATAGCCTCTCCCAGGGAAGTCCTACTCACTACATTCTCGCACCACGGGTGTTGTTTACAAAATTGAGATGACGAAAAGCGAATGACCGGTGCTTTAACCGGGTTCCTGGACACGGAAAGTCCACCTAGGGGAGTTGGAAAATCCTCATTCCAAACCAATGGTGCACATGGGTTCCATTATCCTGGAGGAACAAACGGTGAATAAACTAATCGTCGGTCACCGGCTACCATAGGACTGCATCTCCTCACGATGCTCCACTACCTTGTGGATCAGATCTTTAGGTGGAAGGCTCCGGGTGTGGCCCCCTAAGAAAACCACCTGCTTCAATTTGGGAACCTGAGCAGTATCACAGCCCTCACACAAATCGAATGAGATTTGTATGGAGCATATATATCTGGTACCTCTTTGTACCACTATTTATGAGTTGAAATAAATAATAAAAAATAAATACAACTTGAAACGTATCACATTAATCAAGTGGTTCAATTTATTACATTTCAAATAAATAAGTCGAAATTTTATTATCAATAGTAGTTTAAGAGTGAATATAGGAAATATATTTTTAGATGAAATGGAAAGTATGATATTGAAACTGGAGATTAAAGGAAAATAAACTACGCTGTACTATGACTGACTTCAAAAAGTGTCATCATAGTTTTGTCATTGTAAATTCTACATATCTCCAAAACACTTCATGAAAGCATACACATTCTACCCTGGCTTAGATCTACGGTCACTGGCTTCACTGACTTCTGACAAGTCCTAGTCTTGTCTTAGCGATTATCTACTCCTATTTGTCATCTTTGCTGTCATCGTGGCATAATAAGTGCCCGTGATACATGTTTAAACCACTTTAGTCGATAAAATATCAAAAACGTTACAGATCAATTTACTGTTTCTATATAGTACTCAAAGCTTAACTTTAACATAACTCAGTCAGTAGTTCCACAATACGAATCAATATATTTAAAGGCAAACTGCAGTAGTATATGCGTGTCATTAACCATCAGGTACCATGCGTCAAAGCTAACTTAGTCTTAGATAAACACAATTGCAGTTAAGTTACCTTTTAATAGGCAGATCATCACTACAAGTGACACAAGTTTAGAAAGCTAATGAACATCGTCATTATTTTTATTATTATCATAAATATTAATCTTAAGACCAAGAAAGCAGGACATTGATCATTATTCAGTGATCAATCAATTGTAAACATCAATAAATATCAGTTCCCTCAAGATAATAATATACACCTCGCTGGTGATTGCAAACCAGGACAAACCTAAATGTAGAGTTACCTCCCTGAAAATCTATAACCATCTAACATACTACTATAATATGATTAACAAATGTGTTTTATATGATAAGTGTATGGTTTGTATCTTGAAGACGATCTTTAATTTATCCCTTACAGTATGTGTACTTCACCTTCATTGAAAGTTATGTTTTCATCATTTAACGTATGTACTTATGTGTATTTGTTTGATTTACAACCACTGAAAACGTACATATGTCAGTAAAATGTCAAGTAATATCCAACTGTGATATACATTCTTTTTTTTCCATTCTAATTTCATTATTATTATTGTTATTCCCAGTAATAAAGTTATCATCATACTCGTTTTCAATGCTTCTAATATTAGTATAAATGAATGGATCAATGTTGGAACATTATTGTAAACCTGGAAGCACTAGTTGACTGCTTCGTTCTAGTATAGGTATCCACAGCTGTGCACATCCACGATCCCGTACTTTGGATTCGAACACAGGACATTCGGTTTACGTGTGTTGACACTTAACTTCTAGACCACTTATCTGGCATTCAATGGTGTTAATGTCTAACTTCAACCAATCCATGATATTGCATGACCGTCCACTATTGTCTTTTATGAGTAACTGTTCTCTGATAACTGGCTTCAAGATGGATTTCGTGGAGTTCAATAGCAGTTACTCAATGAAGACAATAGTAGACGGTCGCGCAATATCGTGGATTGGTTGAAGTTAGATATTAACACAGTTGGATGCAGGCTCAGTGGTCTAGAGGTTATACTTTCGCACACGAGACCGAATGTTCTGCACGCATGAAGGATCGGGGATGTGCACTACTCAGGAGTCCCATACTAGGACGAAACGGCCGTCGAGTGCTCCCAGGTTTTCTTTGGTGATCCCTTTTTAAATCGACTAATGAATTCAACCATTAAATTTGTAAATAGTAAAATAAAGAGAAAACGAGAAACTTATAATAAATCGGAGATAAGTAATAATTTTGTTGTTTAGCACAGTTACTGAGTGAAACTATCAACCTTTAGTAATTAAGTAAAACACTCCTATATGCCTGATTTAGTCATAAATAACAGTTTGGAAGTTATGACTTGTAAAATCTACTAACTAATCATTTATAACGATATTCATAGTTAATGTTACAATATTGTGGTAGGAAACGTATTTTCTCGCACAGTTATTGCTTTCATTAGAAGATAGACTTTACTGTAATTGAATTTGTCAAATCACTGGGCAGAAGTGTGTAATGGGTACTTGTCAAAATTGTATATCCTTAGTTTTAGCACAAATCTATCATAAAGTTACATTTTAGGATGAAATAATTATTCAATGAGCAGCCTATACTCCTCAATGAGGGGTAACAGGCGTAAGTAAGTAAGTAAGTAAGCGTCTCATTTTCAATGGATTTACTATTCACGTTAATTTGTGACATGAACATGTGTGTATATGTTTACAGATAAACAGGATTTTGAAGACATAAACTAACATAATTTTAATTTCTCTGTAGTTTGAGACCAGTGTTCATAATTGTAAGATTAGATAATAGAAAATTGACCTCAATTACACTGATGCCTTCCGACATAAGTAGTATGTAACATCAATCATAAGTGAAATGAATGGTAGCAAAAGGTCTAAGAAGATCAAGTTGAAGAAAACAGAATTGAGGAAATAGAAGGAAGTTGTGAACTCACAGATTCATATATCATATAAAGGACAACTGAAGGGAAATGTACAGCTAATGTATTTAATGTATAGTTCTTATATTTTATGAAAGAACTCATTAATTTGGTATGAATAATTAATTATCAGGGAAATCCTACTCACTGCCTTCTCGTGGCATTACTGTTGATTACGAAATTGGGAGGATGAAAAGCGAATGTCCGGCGCGCCTTAACCGGGTTGGTGGACACGGAAAGTCCACCTAGGGGAGTTAGAAAACACTGATTCCAAACCAATGGTGTACATGGGATCCAGTATCCTGAGGGAACAAACGGTGAATAAACTAATCGTCGGTCACCGACTACCATGAGACTGCATCTCCTAACGATGCCCCACTGCCTTGTGGATCAAATCTTTAGGTGGAAGGCTCCGGGTGTGGCACCCTAAGAAAACCACCTGCTTCAGTTTGGGCACCCGGGCAATATCATAGCCCTCACACAATCAAATTAAATGACAATTTTTGTGTGGCACATATATATCTGGTTCCCCCTTGTACCAATATATATGTGTTCAAATAATAATAAATAATAATACCTGAGTTCTCATTCACTACAATCTTTCTTTTTTTTTCTAATATACTATATATACTATACTATATATATTATAATATGCTATATACTAGTATACTCAACTCAATTTCAATTTTTAGCTTTACAAAGAAAAATTTTTTTTTCGAATAACCCCCCCCCAAAAAAAAACAATTTTGTTAGTTAAGCCGGATATTCTATTGTTCATTTGTAATAATTACAAAATTGAACTAAATCTATTCTGATCTCTATTATGATTTAAATAATAATGATTGATTTCTTAAAATTAGACATTTTTGTTTTTGTGCTTTTTTTGTAAATATGTGTATATATATTATTTGTCGGCTTATGCTCCTCCACGAGGATTAACAGGCGTAAGTAAGTAAGTAATATTATTTGTATAACTGATGAGTTACAAAAAAAAGAAGAAAATATCCTCTTTGTTAAAAGAAAAGAAAATTGGGCACCAACAATAACAAAAATTACGTAACTAGAAAAATGAGTAAAAACAATAATTTTTCATAGTTTTCTTATTGTAGATAGTTATAATCATGGGTCAATTGAAGCTGGACCACAATGGAAAACCTGGAGGCACTCAACAGCGGTTTAGTCCTATTCTAGGACTCCTCAGCAGTGCGTATCCACGGGTTCGAATTTCATGAGACGGAATCGTGGATGCGCACTGTCACTGAAGAGTCCCACAATAAGATGACTTAGCCGTCCAGTGCTTGCAGGTCTTCCATGGTGGTCTAGCTTCAATTGACTCATGATCTCAACTATATAAAATTACTAAAATCTCCACAAAACCCCCTTCTGAGTTTTCTTATTATTTAGTTCAACAATTTATAGAAAGTTGTTTATTAATTGCTATACATAGTACTTGATATTAATTTCCCAACCAAATCCTAAATTCTTTAAATACACTAAAATTTGAGCCCCGAATAAAAGAAAAAAAAGAGATGAAGTAAGGATTTAAAATTTTACTTTCCGGTTAAATTTTTTTTTTACTGAAAATGTGCTTGTTTGTAAGATTATTTATAACGGTGACTTTCTAGAAGCTTCTCCAAATACAATAACTTTAGAAGTAAAGTAAGAAATTATCCAATCAAATGGTTTATTGGGAATTTCTATTCGACATTGATTGATTGAGATCCTTTTGATCTGTTCCTAACTCCTGGAGACTATACTACGAGAATTTTTGGAAGCTAACAACACTTACTAACTGATTTTACACAATAGAAGTGTATAGTTTCAGTGTATACGAATGTCTGAGAATTAGACATTAAAAAGTAAACCAAATGTAACAAAACAATTTATAGTACTATTGTAGTAAACAGAACACTGTTGGGGACAATCGAATGTATTTAGGCACAAATTACAGACTATCTCACTAAATTCTGATAACCATATATTCAACAGTCTCAATCTTCACTATTCTTTCCATAAATATCAGTTCATCTTCTCTAATTTCATTGTTTATGCATTTTCCTACCAATTACGCTTCATTTCAGTTCTTTCCTTATTGGTCTTCTGCCAAAATACATTGTATGTCTGACCATCACCATATACTACTTATAGGGATAGAAGTAGCCCTCACCACACTATGTCTTTGAACTTGTTCATTCTGGATTCAACTTATGATAATGTCGTTAGTATTGAATATTTAATAATCCTTTACTTATATGCAATAACTGTCTAGTGTTATGAATTTCACTACTGTTAACTAACTGATATTATTGTATTAGGTGATTAAACTTTTGCCAGAAACCCGAGAACTGAACGATTTGACATTTAATTCTACCTCAGGTTATGCAAAAATGTTGACAAGTATCAAACTATGACAAGTTAGTATTGTTTGTTTGAATCTTCTCATCGATGTGTTAAGACTGCAACTGGTCAGTCTCTAATTGGCATATGTGCATACTGTGCATATTGCCTCGATATATCTTTAATTCACAAGCATGATAAGCAGAGATGAATAGTGGCTAGCAGTGGAATCCAGTTTGACTCGCGTTCCGTCCTATTTGGGACTCGTCAACTGAATGTACCTGCATCTCGGAGTTCGAGTTCCAGAGTGAACATCAACTCTGAGATGCAGGTACATCTAGCTGATGAGTCCCGAATAGGACGAAACGCGCGTCTTGGATTCCACTGCTAGCCACTATCCATCTCTGCTTATGACAAGTTAACTATTTCATGCTCTATATTTATTCAACAATCTCTATTTAAAGTTAGTCTCTATGGGAAAACATTTCTTGAATCCTTTTTTATTCATAAAAGTCCATAAATCCATTGTTTACTTCTGGTTTTTACTCAGTTTATTGAATACATAGAAAAATAATCCTATTCTGGTTAGCTTTTTACTCTTCAATTGATTGTTTTTTTTAAGAGTACACTTACACTTGATGAGTATACTTTGACAAGAGGAAATGTGTTCGTATGTACATAATCAAGGATGATTATCATTATTATTATTATTATTATTATTATTATCGTTATTATGTGAATATTGAGTTTTATCCCATCAATCATTAAGTGAGCAATTCCTTCTATGCTTCTTCTGTTATAGATTCTTATGTTGTAAACATCATTTATATTGACAAGGTTAAGTATGCTTTCTAATACCAAATTATTTAACAAATAGTAACAATATAGATGATTACCTTTTTTCTTTGTTTCAGTAGATCCATTGATAGAAATGATTTTTTCATTGAATCTGGGGCATAATTCTTAATGCCTATTAATAGAAACCGATATGCATTCTTTATCTAACCAATCGGAATAAACAAATCTATTACATAGAAATCGTTTACATAGTATTTTCCATAACAAACTGATGTCAACCAAAAATTAAAATAGTTGAAATCATGAGTCGATTGAAGCTAGACCACCATGGAAAACCTGGAAGTACTGGACGACCGTTTCATCCTATTGTGGGACTCCTGAGCAGTGTGCATCCACGACTTCGCCTCGCGAGATTCGAACCCAGGATCTACCAGTCTCGCGCCAGATCACTTAACCGATAGACCACTGAGCTGGCATACGACGGCCAGTCCAGTGTGCTGGAAAGAATATCTGAATTGATAAGTCGATCTAAGATAGACGACTTTTGAAAACTTAGAAGTATTGAATTGCTGTTTCGTCCAGGTTTTCAACGGTGGTCTAGCTTCAATTGACTCACGCTTTCAATTATGATAATTTTAATAGCTGAGTCAATGAGTCAATCTAAGCTAGACCACCGTTGAAAACCTGGACGAAACAGCAATTCAATACTTCTAAGTTTTCAAAAGTCGTCTATCTTAGATCGACTTATCAATTCAGATATTTATAAAAACAGATTTAAATAATAATACTCTATAGATAAAAACAAACAAATATTCCTTATAGTCATTCATTAAATTTATGCTTGTTAAATGACTAAGTCTTCTGAGAGTGATGTAATTATATATGTTGAATCAAATAAGAACTTGGTTATTTCCTCACCTGTTTTATTGAATAAATAAGTAGATGTTTATCTATTCATTCTTTTCATTGACCTACTTTTCGTGATTGAAATAAATAAAAATAATTCATGAGATTAGAGTTTCAAAATAGTCTCTTCTTTTTCAAGAAAACAGAATTCTATTTTCTTTAATGGTTGAGATCATGAATCAATTGAAGCTAGACCACCATGGAAAACCTGAAAGAACCGGACGGCCGTTTCGTCCTATTGTAAGATTCCTCACCAGTGCGCATCCACGATCCCGCCATCTAGAGGTGAAGCGCTCGCTCGCGAGCGGGATCGTGGATGTGCACTGCCGAGGAATCCCACAATAAGACGAAACAGCCATCCAATGCTTCCAAGTTTTCCATGGTGATCTAGCTTCAATTGACTCATGCTTCCAACTATGTAAATGACATAGAACTATTTGTACATGGAAACGAACTTAGGTTCTTTAGATCTCTCAGTAAATAAAACATTATCCAGTAACTATGTCAATATTCAATTCTCTATATATACAAATTCAGTTCATTTGCGATGTAAAATAATCACCATCCTTTGTCATAAATGGACATTAGCCCCATCTGTGTGAATGACTTAGAAGTCATTACTTCAAATAAGATTATTAAGCACTAATTTGTGTGTTTAAATAGAGATTTTGAAAATATGAAAATAATTTTTATTATCAATTTGGCGAATTAATTGTCTGGTGTTTCCTGGTTTCCAGTAGTTCACTAGTTACTATCAGTTCCTATGAGAGCTAACTAATACTAACTTACACTTAACTCCACTTCAAATTCTTAGCAAAAATATAAGTTTTGCAAAAATTTAATCTAATATCTGTTTAATAAAGATTTATAACTTCGCTATTTTGTCTTATATTGACATTATCACCGTTGGATGCTGGTCAGATCAGTGGTCTAGAGGTTAAGCACTTGCGCGCGAAATTGATAAGTCCTGGGTTCGAATCTCGAGGGGAGGGATCGTGGATGTGCACTGCTGAGGAGTCCCACAATAGGATGAAACAGCCGTCTAACGCTCCCAGGTTTTCTATGTTGATCTAGCTTCAATTGATTCATGATCTCGACTATTAAAATTACTATTATATCCATAACACCCCTTCTGAATTTTACTGTAATACTCATTGGAGAACAAAGTAATAGTGCTTTGGAAAATTTTGTTCACTATTTTCATGTAGTCGATATTTTGTCCTTTCCCTTTAAAAAACAAAAAACAAACTAACCGTTAGAAAAATCTACATGGAAACTTTTCAATACCAGTCTCTATTCATTAATATAATACACATGTTATTATCAAATTTTCTCATCTCATTGGAATGTTACTTATATCTATATGATTGACAGATTTACTTAAGTAGTAGAGGCTTACAGTTTAAATTTCTGTAAAAACAAACAAACAAACATGGAATGGTTTAATGTACACGCCCACATCCACATCCACGTACACACACATACATACACATACAATGCACAATGTTGTACATATTGTACATTTGGTACGTGTACTAGTGCAAAATTACTCATATATGCCGACTAAAAATAATATCATTGAAGTAAATTTTCTTCAGTATCTATGTCTCTATCTAGTTAGCATGATACAATTCCTGTTGTTGTATACTTCTTCTTGTTCTGTATTATTATTATTATTATTATCACTTTTTATAATCATATTGGGGAAAAACAGTCTATCGAATGATTCATTTATATACCATGGATGTACTTGCGATTTACTATTTATCCTTTAAAATAGTCCTACTCACTTTAATTATTCAGTAGGTATCTTTCTTATTGATGCAAAATACATGATAGTCAGTATTTTTTTTAATTAAAATAATAATAAGTAACCTACACTGAGTACTTTTCATCATCATTAAAAACTTAACAGCGGTCACAATTGATTGATCACTGGGTGGTGATCAATGTCATGTGTGTCAAGTCCTTCTTAATGCTGATCGAATGCTGTCGATCAAGTTGCAATGTGGTCACTAGTCTAGGTGACTCGACATTGCTTGCACTATGTTGAGATAAGATAGT
>NC_031497.1:24805765-24809288 GCF_000237925.1 Schistosoma mansoni | reverse complement strand
GTTGCCCCCCACATTTCCGAAGACCTCATTCGGCGACACTGCGGCATCATGACACAATACATCGGGGCTTCGCTAAACTCTAAGGTGTGTGCTTTGAACAGGAGTACTTAACTCAGCAATCAATATTATGTGAACATTCGTCAAGCGTCGTCAGCCAGAGAAATTCTTTCATATATAGTCTTCAACGATACTCTTCCATCCACCATCTTATAACTTAACAGCAATGTACATATCCGTAATGTTAGAACCTAGAATGTAACTCAATAGAAATACGTTTTATGTAGAAGTTACTGATACTATTCGACTGTTTTGAGTAGAGTGTATCAAACGGCTTGTAAAATATGATCATGAAGTTGATAAAGGTCAAGTACTTCAATGACTAAGCTCCCAATTCGCCATTGTTCTAGAGAACAAGTAAAAATCTATTGTGTAAATGTTTTTGTCTAGCCTATTTGAAATTTAGCTCAATCATAATAGAATATTATTAATGGTCACTTACTTTTCCCCATTCATTATTGACTTGGTTTGTCCAAGGGTTTGATAAACATCACAATATACTTCCATTTTTCTTTAAGAAAATTATCTACAGTTTAAAACAACATTTACCAGAAACTAACACAAACAGATTAAAAGATGTAAACCAAAGTAAAGTATCTAATAGTTGATTACTGACCCATTCCAATAAGCTTCTTCTCCAAGTATGTGCAATCCATTGGTGGTTTTATCTCTTTATAAATTAAGTTTGAAAAATAACTCTCATTGACAAAGACTCAATGTATCAAAGTTTATTTAATCTTCATGAAATCAATCTGTTGTGAATGTAAATAGGGTGATATGCAAAAATTTTCAGAATAACTGAATACAATTTAAAGTGTAAACCATTTCCTATTAGTGTTTATTTAAAATTGTGTCATTACTTAAAGACTACTTATTCACTGAACAGTTTCCACCAAATCGACCTGATTGAGATTTTTGAGTTTAGATTTATATCATGAATGGAATAATCTTAGAACACCATTGGAAACCTGGAAGTACTGGACGGCTGTTTCGTCCCAGTATAGGACTCCTCAGCAGTAAGCATTTACGACCTCGAACATGAGATTCAAACCCAGCGCCTTCGGTCTCGTGCATGAACACTTAACCTCTAGACTATTGATGTCTTACTTCAATCAACCCCATACTAGCATGAGACAGATGTCCAATGCTTCCAGTTTTTCAATAGTGATTTAACATTGTTCCGTTCGGGATATCAATCTAAAGTTTCAAAGTGAAAGCATGAATCAATTGAAGCTAGATCACCTTGGAAAACCTGGAAGCACTCAACGGCCGTCTCATTCTATTGTGGGACTGCTCAGCAGTGCGCATCCACGATCCACCTCACGAGATTCGAACCCAGGACCTATCAGTCTCGCACGCAAGCGCTTAACCACTAAACAACTGAGCCTGCCGGCATCCAACTGTGTTAATGTCTAACTTCAACCAATTCACGAAATTGATCATCCGTCCACCATTGTCTTCAGTGAGTTGATATCTCACAACAGACCTGGTTGTACTCCACTGGTCACTGCTTCTCGCTAGAATTCCAGGAAATATCTCTTGAATTCAGTCACTAGTGAGCATATGATATTTCTTTCCCCTATTGTTAGTTTCATCTATAAACGTATAACCACGTTTCAATATAATCCTTTCTAATTTAATTAATTTTTTTAATAATTTTTTTAATTTCAGAATATTTTCTATCAAATATAGAACATTTGAACAAGGAATCTAATAAGAAACAAGAAAAATTTCAATAAAAATATATTTTACACAAATTGATTAAAATTAATTATCGATTTCTAATAGCGACGGGGTGGTGGTGCTGGTAGTGGTGATAAATCAAAATGTTTCCCCTACATAAACCATACCATCTCTTAACTTATTACAAAATTTCTATGATCATTATTGATTATATCATTTTATTGATTATCACTAATCATCTTAATGCTCAATATATTCAACCAGGTTTTATGTGAAACACAATGTCATTGTCCTAAAGGTGAAAATGTAGTACATTGTGATAGACAAGATCATATACAAGGTGTACCAACAAATATACCAAATGGTATTACAAAATTATTTATACAACAAAGTAATTTCCCAATACCAAATTATATTAATCAAGCTAATATGACTGGTTTAGAAAAATTAGAATATTTACGTATTATCTATTGTAATTTACAAGTAATAGAATCACGTACATTTGTGAGAATGATTGAATTAAAACATTTAGATTTATCACATAATGCATTAATACGTATAGATGCATATACATTTTATGGTTTACAATTGAATAGTTTATATTTACGTGAACAACATTCATTACCTAAAGAAGGTATGTTGATAACTGAAGAATCATTTCATGGTTTATTAGCAAATCAAATTAATTTAAGGGGTAATCGTATACAATCAATTAATTATGAAATATTTGGCAAAGTACCTAATTTAGATCGATTAATTTTATCGGATAATCGTATTACATATATTGATAATGGATTTGAAAGATATTTTAATTATCCTAATAAATTACTTGATTTAACAGGGAATCCATTAGAATGTAATTGTCATTTAGCATGGATTGTACAACGTAGTTTAGATTGGAAAGATAGTTTACCTGGATTAAATATGACATGTATTCATATAACTACAACAGAAGAGAATTCAATACAAGTTAAACATATTTATGAATTAGTTAAATTAACTCCAGATCAATTATGTCCAACATCACGTATACAACAAATTTTTATTAATATATTAGAAGATCCTAATCGTGCATTAATTTCATGTACAGCAGTTACTGTACCAAAGCGAACAAATACTCCATTACATAATATGAAGAATATAATTACTTCGAATAGTATATTAAGTCATACACCACCAGGTGTAGCATGGCGTTATATTGAAGATGGACAATTACGTGAAGTAAGATATTTAACTTCAAACAATAATAATAATAATAATAATTCAAGTATAGAACCACCATCATCAACAGTTCAATTAAATATAACATTAGATATAAAACCACATAAATATACATGTACTACATGGGATGATAAAAAAGAAACAGAAGAAGTAATAGTTACATTAAAAGGACCAGAAATGATTTATTTATCAAAAATCAATAATACCTTAGCAACAGAACATGATGTAATCAATCCTAATCATAATCATAATAATAATCGTAATTATTACATTAAACAATCTGACGATTTATTATTACGTAATGAAATTTTATTTGATCAATCTCATTATTATTTTTATCAAAAACAATTTACATTATTAGAAATGTCTATTGCTGTAATTAGTACATTTTTAACTACATTAATATTTTTATTAATTAGTGCTAAATGTTTACGTTTATGTAGACATTATAAATTATTTCATTTCTCATCTAGTTGCCATGGTATTAATGATACTAAATCAATATATCAACCAGTGAAACTATTACATAATAATAATAATAGTAACAATAATAATAATAATA
>NC_031497.1:24721456-24805565 GCF_000237925.1 Schistosoma mansoni | reverse complement strand
CAATAATAATAATAATAATAATAGTAATGATACAAATATGATTGAACATAATAATTATAATATACCACTGAAATTTAATGATTATAATAAAACAAATGGATATAATCTTATAAGGACACATATAAATCCTTATTCACAAATGATATTATCAACATTAAATAATCAGAATACTACTATGACTACTATTACTAATACTAATACTACTATTACTAATACTAATACTACTACTACTAATAATAATAATAGTAGTAGTAATAATAATAATTTTTCACCACAAATGAATCAATATCCAAATCTTACAAATCAATATTTAACAGTTACATGTACTGGTAATGGGATACCATCATTACCATTACCATCACCACCACCATCATCATCATTACCATTTCATTTAGCATCATCATCTGGTTCAGGTACAAATGATGATTTACAACAAAGTTTAGCATTATTAACATCAACACCATTGATACAACAAAATAAATTAAGAAATTTTTTAAATAATAATACAACTACAATTGGATTATCACCATTTTTAGGGAATACACAACCAAATATAAGAAATTGGCTTATAGCGCCTGGATCACCATATTCTATTACAGGTAGTCATGTATATGATGTACCTAGAACAATTGAAATTAATCAAGGTACACTGCCGATATCAACGGGTTTAGGGAATCGATCTAGTCTACTTAGTGAATCAGAATAAAATGAAAAATGATATAACTTTGAATTGTTTTTGTTTTGTTTTTTCATATTCTCTTCAGATTTTTCCTCCTCTTTTTTTTGTTTTTTTTTACCAACGGATACGATTCTTTTTTTTGCATCAAGCTTTCTTGGCATACTTAACTACTCCACCTCATTACTGAATCCATTGTGTATTTAAGCCACAATTTATTTGGTTGATCTTTTACATTATTTAGTATGACCACATATCATCAGGTCTTTCTTTTCATAAATAGACACTTGAAAAAAAACACGCATTTTTAATTACTATACTACTTATGTGAATATGTTACTTATATTACTGCTATTACTATTACCAATCATTCTAATACTGCTGCGGCTAATTAATTATCAATACAATGAAAAACTCATTTTTTTATGGACAAAAAAGAACAATGGTATGCAATGAGCTAATTTATCCTGCTTTTATTTTTTCATACATCCCCTAATCGCTCATCCCTCTCCGCCCCCCCCTCTGTGCCCATATTAAACTGGGACCATGTGATTAAATGTTATAGCTTTTTATTCATCTATTTCTTCTTAAATAAAATCCATTATTGATAATGTTTTTTTTTCTGTTCTCTTTTTGAATATCTTTCAAAAAATACATCTGGAAACATGGAAACCATTTTATCTTGTTCACTTATCCTGTTATTCAACGTCTCTACTGTATATTCTGTCAATTATTTGCTTATTTGATCAGAAATTAGTATTTCTAACAGATTCTATAAACTACACACACACACACATACACACATCGATATACATATACAACCTTATACACATTGAAGATCTAGACGGATGAGTATGTCATAGTTACCAATATCTTATTCTTCATGATCTATTGTTTAATCCAAATCCAGTAAATCAATATATAAAGAGTCTACCAAAGGGAGTTTATCTCCTTTCTTTAAATTACTTTATTTTTTCTTATCGAAATCTACTTGTAATACTTCCCTTGGTTCTTCATTTTTTCTAGTTTGTCTTTTTTCACAAGTGTTTACGTCACTTCATCTTATGTAATCACCTCTTTTCATTCTTGTTTAGCTCTGAAAAATATCATGTTTTACTATCTTCTACTTTTTAATTTGTTTCTCATTGAACTAATACTGAATCTTAAATGGAAGAATTTTTTTACTGGACTGGTTAGTTACTTGCACTAGTGAAAGTGATAAGACAGTCTTTGTTGTATATAATCATAACAATAAAACTTATACTAATTACGAATATAATTTGTGCATATTTATAAATTTTATCTAACTCTCCTTTTATTTTCTTAGTTGAAAGCGTGAGTCAATTGAAGCTAAACTACCAGGGAAAATCTGGAAACACTGAACGGCTGTTTCGTTCTACTGTGGGACTCCTCAGTGGCAATGCGCATCCACAATCTCGCATTCGCGAGATTCGAACCCAGGACTTACCAGTCTCGCGCGCGAACACTTAACCGATAGACCACTGAGCTGGCCGTCATCCAATGGTGTTTAATTGATGAGAACAACGATATGAGCATATACAAACATACACACATGAAAGTTGGAATAGTAATTTCGAGTACAATAGATGCATTGGTTTACTTTTGATTAGATCAGTTTTGTCTAGATTTCCTTTTTTGAGTAGGTGAACAACTCCATCTGTACCTCTTCTAGGATTACTGCTGGTCCGAAACTAGGGCAAAGGAGTAAGGTTGGGCTTAGGGTCAGCAACCCCATCCCATAGAAAACAACCTTGCTAAAAATAATGCTAACCAGAATAAACAAATTAAACTTAGCAACTGGAAACAAGTGCAAAGGATTATCCAGGATAGAGTTGGATGGATAATTCTGGTGGGTGTCCTATGCTCCTTCACGAGGGGTAACAGGCGTAAGTAAATAAGGTGGAAGAATTTGATGATTCTGTTGTAGGATAACTTTTGATATTCGATAGTCGGTGGTGATTGACACAAACAAGTGAACTTAATTTTCGTGTTAGTTGAGACTTTTCAGTAAGGGCTATCTTCACTCTTGAATGTACTAGTACACTCTATGGCATTCATACTCACATCACCTAGTGTCAAACTTTTTCATGTTACCATTGGGCTGTTCTGTCAGCCGTCAATATTTTCATTGATTGATCCTTCAGTACTAAACAGTTCCACATTTTTTTTGTTTTTATTTATTATTCAATTCTACGGATCAAGTAAAAATCAGACAACTGTTCTAAATGACTCAATAAAGCATAATATGTTCCATATCATTGAAATTAGAACTCATCATTAAGGAACAATTCTGATTTGAAAAGAATATGGTCGTTTAATCTAGTCGTTAAATGACAACTAGATGGACAAAATACGATCAGCACTAAAGACTAGACAAATATGACAGCAACTACAACTCAGTGTTCAATCCATGTCATGTAATAAATTCAGTTGTCAACCAAGTGAATATTGACTGTTAAATGATGAAAGTTGTAACCGTAAAGATAATTAATGAATCCCAAATTCATCAGCGATATGTATCTTAATTTTCAAGGAAACTACATTTTCTTAAATAAAAATCATTTTGTTTCCTGTTATTATCATGGTCGTTTATCTTACTTGATTCTATTGTATACATGGTAGAATTGTCTACTAATACCCCTGGTTCGGGACAACCACAATCATCATTATCTAGTTAATCATATTGTCTTTGTGTCTAGAAATGGGTTAAAGGACAAAGAAAACAGACTAATTATTCAGTTATTGTTTCGTAAATTAAAACTAACAATTCCATTGGGATTAGATTGAAAATTCCATATTTAAAGAGAAAACATCAGGAAACTAATAAAATGAAAAGCTAACTTCATAGTGAAAATAAATAAATGATGCATAAAGTGGAATGATTTCTAAGCTTACAATAATCATGATCGCCTGATCATTTACAGCATATTCAAAAATAGTCAAACCGATTACCTAGTATCATGTTCTGATAAACAGTACTACAGCTTATAAGTTTCTGTGAGTAGACCAACAAGACTCAGGTAGTGAATATATTGACGATGATTTTGACCAGGTGACGAACCCAATTACTAATTACAAACCACCTACTATAACATCTAATATTCCACAGAAAATCAGTAGATGGTATAACTTGGGCAACCTCGATGAGTACTCTTAGTTACTATAACACTAGCCAACAAAGAATACAATCATGTCTTGACAAACATAGCTATTCCACTGGGTGTTGTTTACTTGTATATTCCCATTGTTATTTTGGACTGGAATTGATCAGTCTCTTGTTGGCATATGTGGATACTGTGAGGATTGACTCGGTGTTGCCTGAAGTCACAAGCTTTATAAGCAAAGATGGATAGTGGCTAGCAGTAGAATCCAGAAAGCGCGTTTCGTCCTATTTGTGACTCGTCAGCTGGATGTACCTGCATCTCAGAGCTGATGTCCACTTTGGTACTCGAACCCAGTACCGTTCGCTTCAAACGCAATCGCGTTATCCACTTAGCTAGCCACTATCTATCTTTGCTTATAACTATTCCACTTTCAAATAATTTTAGTTTTATCCTTTTTATATGAAATCAGGTAAAAGTTATATGACGACCAGATAAATTTGTATGAAAACGAATAGTGAGAAACATATCTATTCAATCGGTATATCTTACTTGCTGTAATTATCTGGTTTCATTAGTAAGATTCACAAACTGATATTTAAATTCAGAATCTTTTTCAGCGCATCACTAGTACTCACTTCCTATTTCGACTGATCATATTAATTGTTTACCGGCATAATTAAATCGACCCTTTATTACATCCGGACAACTCACTTAATAAAAGTAAGGGAGTGATTAAGTTAGCCAAACTGTAAATTTTCCTTACAGAACTAATTTTGAAACATTAAGTGAACAGATGTTAACATAGTAAAATAAATGACTAGTTAATTTAGTTAATCATAGACTATATAATACATAGGGGGAATGCTTATCAGTTTAAACCGCCCCATTACCACAAAGGGAACAATAATATGTTTGTCAGAATATGAGAAAGAATAATATCCACTCCAATAGAAAGGTGAATATATGAAAAGTACGGTTTGAGAGTAAATAATAAAGTATTAGGATGTAAATCACGAATTGACATTATGCTCCAAATTTAGAGGAAGATTAACTATGATTGCACCATTATCGTGGTGGTCGAGTGTAAGTTATGTCATCCGCTGTCTAGAATCATGTATTATGACTATTGAATTTACTCCAAGGAGCATATACCTACCGATATAAATCACATCGACAGTTAGTAGCTCCATAAACTGATATCTGAACATTTTTTGATCACCTCACAGTTTCTTATCAGCACTGTAATTATCAGTAGATGACAGTTAGATATGTCCAAGACATATCATAAACAACTAACATCTATTTAAAACCTGGCTCAGTTTGTTCAACGAGACTTTTTCTTTTTAGCGAACGAAAACATATCACAGTGTACCTTAGCATATGACATTCCGGACTAGTTACATCCTTTATTTTGAAACATTTAGCACGTTTATAACATTCAATTTTCTTTTGAATTCATTTTTAAGACATAGTTATAGATTTCTGGAAGTCCATACCAAAAATAACTTTACATCGATTGGAGAATATTCAAGCATCGACCATGTGAAACCAGAATTATATCCACAAAAAAACATTATTATAGGCTTCACGTCAGCATGAATATTGTAACAATAACACGATATCGATTGAATGATTCCGTCAAGATTTTTTGACTACTTAAACGTTATTTGTGCATTGATTGAAGTTGAAAGTGTTTGACCTCGAGTGCTAGACAATTTGTATAGTGCTGAATTGCAAATTATGAAGCTTAATCTTCTGGAGTTCAATTCATGGAGATATTGTAGAGTTTCATATTATGATGAAAGACCCCTGCCCCTAAGTGTCGTCCGTGATGAATAACACTTATAGGAAGTAGACAGTTTATTTGGACAATGTATATTTATATACGATTTTGAAAACGAATTCGTTCAAAAGAATCGCATTACCGTAGTTATTATTAATCTACAAAGAAATGTATATACTCAAACTGATTATGCATAATCATATCCTGATGAATTTATCACAATAAATACCTCACTAAACTTTCCATGCATAATTTATAATGAATCGATAAACCCTTTTTTGGAAATCCACAGTGAAAACATCTTGATTAAATAATCTAACTTATAAAGCCTACACATGCATAACAAAATTTTGTTTTTTTAAGAAACAATTGTTTTCACATAATTTTTTAAATAAATAATTCTATATAGTTGAGATTATGAGTCATTTGAAGCTAGACCACCGTGGAAAACCTCGAAGCACTGAACGGACGTTTTGTCCTATTGTGGGACTCCTCAGCAGTGCGCATCCACGATCCCGCCTCACGAGATTCGAACCTAGGACCTATCAGTCACGCGCGCGAGCGCTTAACCATTAGACCACTGAGTCGGTATCCAACGGTGTTAATGTCTATCATTTTGCTGTTTTGTTTTTCGTGTTTGAAGTCAAATAAATATTTAATTTAACAGTCGAATTCACGTGTCGATTAAAGCTAGACCATCATGGCAAACCCGAAAGCACTCGAAGGCCGTCTCGTTCTAGTATAAGACTCATGAGCAGTCTGCATACACGACCTCGCATGTGGGACTCGAATAAAAGACATTCCGTCTTGTGCACGAATGCTTAACATCTAGATCACTGATTCGACATCCAACTGTGTTAATGTCAAACTTCAACCAATCCACGAAACTGCACGATCATCAACCATAGTCTTCAATGAGTAACTGCCTGACAATAGACACGGTTGAATTCCACTGTTCACGACTTCTCACTAGAACTCCAAGAAATACCTCTTGAATCCAGTCACTAGTGAGCACAAGATGATTATGATCAGAATGGGGGTTTATGAAAATTATAGTAATTTAATAGTTAAATTCATGAGTCGATTTAAGCCAGACCACCATAAAAAAACTTCACTGAAGATAAAGATGGACGGTCGTGCAATATTAAGGATTGGTTGAAATAAGACATTAACACAGTTGGATGTCGGATCAGTGGTTTAGAGGGTAAGCATTTATGCACGAGACCGAATATCCTATATTCAAGTCCTGCATGAGGGATCCTGGATGTACAATGCTGAAAAGCCTCATGCCAGGACGAAACGGCCGTCCACCACTTCCAGGTTTTACCATGATGGTCTAGTTTTAATCAACTCATGAATTTAACTATTACATTACTACAATCTCCACAAACCCCCATTCTGAAAATATTTAATTAGATCTATTTTTGTTATCAAAATGTAATCTATAATGGTATTAACAACAAAGTAAAAGCAATATACATAAACACATTTATTTATTTGTCTATAATATCACTAATACAAATCAAATTCATTTAGTATTGTTTGTTTGAATCTTCCCATCGATGTTTTAGGATTGCAACTGGTCAGCCTCTAATTGCCATATGTGCATACTGTTCATGGTAAGTAAAGATGGATAGTGGTTAGCAGTGGAATCCAAGACGTGCGTTTCGTCCTATTTGGGACTCGTCAGCTGGATGTACCTACATCTCAGAGTTGATGTTCACTCTGTGACTCGAACCCAGTACCCTCTCTTCAAACGCTATCGCGTTATCCACTCGGCCACTGAGTTTAAAGCGAGGGTACTGGGTTCGAGTCACAGAGTCAACATCAACTCTGAGATGTAGGTACATCCGGCTGACGAGTCCCAAATAGTACGAAACGCGCCTCCTGGATTCCATTTCTAGTCACTATCCATCTCTGCTTACTAATACAAATTATTTCATTTATGCAGATGGATATTTAAATTAAAATGAATGTGTACAGACATATGCGACCTATACTCCTCCATGAGGGGTAACTGCTTAAGTAAGTAAGTACGTACAGACACATATATATACATACATGGAAAGGGGGTGTGTTTTATCTTCTATGTCTATCTATCATAATGAGTCATCAATATTTGAGCATCATTTATCAAACACCCCATTCAAATTCATTACTCAATTATTTCAACTATTACATTGAATGTTTTAAGTGTTTGTTTGTATGTTTGTTTGCATGTTTGTTTGTTTGTTTCCCTTTCATAATACAAAATTCGAAAATGATAGAAATGAAAAAAACACAAAAATGGATGATAACCAAGACGACAATGATGATAATGAAAGTAGAGAAAAAAATTTAACAAGTACACATATCTTTTAAGATATACCTTTCGTTGGTGGTGGTGGTGGTGATTACTGTTGTTGTCTCTCTCATAGTTACATATATATATATAAATACTTTTTGTATGTTTATGTAATTAAAATTGTCTTAGTGTGTGTATTTATTTTAAATGAAAAAACAAAAATGAAATTTGTCTCGTTCGTTATATATGTATGTATCGTCCGTCAATGGTCCTATATTTAAGACAGTAATGGACATTGGTAAAGTTTTTTTTTAATTACTATCTGGACAGTTAATAAGTAACATTTTCGTGATTATTATTGTTTCGTTTTTTTTGTTTTTTCGTTTTTTTTCTTTTTTTTGTTTTTTTTTGTTTTATAAATCAGTCTTGAAAATAAATTAAAAATAAACATTTTTATTTTTCACGAAACAACAACATTTAATTATGATTATTATCTGTGTTATTTGTTTGTTCAGTTTAATATTGTGTATATGTGTACATAGGTGTACTGTGAGAGAACTACGAAGGCCATCATCCAGAAGATACAAGTGTTTATTAACAGATGTCTACGCAAGATACTTCGGATCCGTTGGCCACACACTATCAGCAACATTCTACTGTGGGAGAGAACAAACCAGATTCCATCCAGTGGAGGAAGAAATCAGGAAGAAGTGGATAGGATACACTTTGAGGAAATCACCCAACTGCGTCACAAGGCAAGCCCTCACATGGAATCCCGAAAGCCAAAGGAGAAGAGGAAGACCAAAGAACACATTACGCCGAATAATGGAGACAAATATGAGAAGAATGAACAAAAATTGGATAGAATTAAAAAGGAAGGCCCAGGACAGAGTGGGTTATAGAATGCCGGTTGGCGGCCTATGCTCGATTGGGAGTAACAGGCTTAAGTAAGTAAGTAAGTAAGTGTACATAGGTGACTGGATATTCAACAGGGAGAATCTGATTTTTAATTTTAAGCATATTTGACAAATGTTAGTCAGAGAGTTTCTACGAGAATGGTTTGTTTGAGTATTTCACAGTTATGTAATTGTAACTGATTATTTAATATGTTATTATTTTTTTCCCGAAGTTTGTGTTATAACTTGTGGCCGAGTGGATGTCTTGTTAACGTATGACGAGATAAGACCACCAATGATAAACGAAAACCGTACGAGCAGTCTAGAATACTTGTCGGTCCTGCTTTCTGTCTAGCCCAGACAGTTAAATCCAGAACAGCCCCTGAGGTTCGAATCATTATATTTCAAACATACTGAGTTTATAGACCAATCAAACTGAACACATCGTACCATAAAATAGAAAATAACATTTGTACAACATTTAGCTAAATGTAGCTGTGAATAAGCGGAACAGTAATCAATAGACTGGGTGTAATTCATGAATGGTAAATCGTATAACAATAATTTATAGTTCAAAATAAAGCTCATGATAAGGGGAACATGAATATGAATAGTTTAGCCACTTAACAATTGCACAATAGGAAGTATACGTATCATATAGGTCCATAAATGGATCCCAAAGTTACCATTCATTATCTTTATCGGGACATAACAGTTTGTAGTAATATCTCCATAAACAATGAAATTAAAGATTACTGTTTACTATTAAATATAAAAATGATAAAACCATCATTATTTGTGTGTTGTTGTTATATTCAAAGATGTAATCTGAAGGAGGCCTGCTTGAGTATTTGGGCTACCTGTTCCTGTCATTTGGATATTTCAACAAGTTATATGTTTTCTTCTTTGTTTTAACATATCATTATGTCTATTAGTTTCATAACCCATTTAGATTTGTTTTTGAAAAGTTCATGACCTTTTGCTGTACAAGTTAGGAAAGAACAGGATCAGAGACATGGTTGCTGGTAATATGCATCGAAAAGAATGTACATTATTTCGATGTCGATTCTTGGACTGCTAACTTCTAACTGGTGATCATTCAAGAAATAAGAAAAAGGAACTTGTTGAAATACTTTGTCCTGAGAACTCTATATTGTACTAAGATTATAATATTGAATAAAGCTAATAATAATAATAAATAATGATGATTCATTTGATTGAGTTCTTCATTTATTCCTGCAATAAGCTTTTCTATTAGACGAGAGAATATCAAACAATTTCAAGAAGTGGACTTCAAGCAAACCAGTTAGTAAGCAAAAACAGTCGTATAAATTGAACGTGATTGTACTGAAAATTGTTTGGTTACTTGTAAAAACTTGGTGTATATTTTATTGTACAACATTTAATCATTTGTGCAAAATGAAACTATACGCTTCCATATTGTAAACACGGTTGGTAAGTATTGTGAGCCTGCTGAAAGTTTCGTAGTATAGTCTCCAGTAGTCGAGAACAGGTAGAAAGGATCTCGGTCAATAAGTAATGAATAGAAACTCATCAGACACATCTAGGAGAATTAAGAATTATATGTTACAATTTGGTCAGATTACTAACTATACTTATAAATTTAGCGTAGTTACAAAGGCTTCTAGAAGATCACCTTTATCCATAATCCTACAAATAAGTCCATTTTCTGAACATAAATTAACCGAGAAGTACAGTTCTATATCCTTACTCTGTCTCTCTTGCTTTCTACCAAAGATTCAATTTTAGAAGTATTTGGGAATCGGTTTGAAAGTTGACGTTTAATGTTCGAGTAACAGATATATCAACAACTTCACAAAGATGATAGCGTTGTCCTTTCTATAATCATAGCTAAAACTACCAAGCTAATTCTAGACAAATGTTGATTATTTCATTACATTTTCTGTGACACCAGAATTAAAAATAAATGAATGTAAAATAGGGATGAGTTCAACTAACTCTTCATATGCCTACTTGGTTTGAAAGCCTCCTGTCAACCGACAGGCAAGGAATCAGTTTAAATTAGAATTGTTTTGCAAAAGATGTATTAAGAACTGTTAGAGATTTTGGTAGTATTTAGAAGTTAATTGGTTATTTAGAGGCAGTTATCAGTTTGTAAGTCTTATCATTATGTAAATATCCATCCCTACACAAAAATATTAACCTGAATGTTCAAAGGTTTGTTCCTGAATTCTTCTCACAACCAAATTAAGTTTTACATGAAACTCATCATCAGTTATAAACTATTTACCAGTAAAAAATCTATTGTCAAATTATCTTCTCTTAACGTTATCCAAATTTATTAAAAGGACTAGGGTATGCTTGATGCTATTACGAGTTCACCTTACTCGGTAAACAGAACGAAGGTCAAAAACACAGTGACAAAATAGACTATTCTAATCCGTTGACCCCGGCCTTGCTAACTAGAACAAGAAGTCTTGATGAGGCGTAGAGAATTTATTCTATAAGCACCCAGAAAATATGAGGTCACTAAGCACACAAATCAAGCTTATTTATACAATGATAGAAACGCCCTTGGGAGAGCCACAGAATAGCGTACTAAAAAATCCGCCAACCAATTACAGTCAAGGATTTCCGAGTGAAAAATGTAAGCTGTAGGTCAACTAAGCGTATCTTGGAGCGAAAATATAAAATTCTAATTTTCAGAATAAAACCACAAAATTAGGACTTTTTCCAAGTGAGTTCTGGGGATCTAAGGTCCTTTACAGACCAACTGTTTTAAATATTTATTATCGTCTCGTGCGTAAAGCCTATTATTATTGCTAGTATTAAATTGAATAACTTGGATTTTATGGGTTGGTTTCCGTTTAAAAACTAGTGAAAATCAGGAACCACAAGACAACTCTTTTATCCTGGTGTATTGCTTATCCATGACTCTAGATAACTCCGCCTGTAACTCTTCTAGGGTTACTGCTGGTCCCAAGCCCGAGTAAAGGAGAAGGGTCGAGCATAGCGTCGGCGACCCCATCCCGTAGAATACGACCAGAATGTCTCTAAATGTGATCAAACTCAAGACATTCAGATCTTCAGGTAAGCTTTTTAACGTTTAGATCATTGAGAAAACATGCAACGTTTTACATATTTAGTTTCAATTAGCTTGCAAAGTTGCACTGGTATATTCGAGTTTCACGAGTGAACAACTCCCTCATACTTGATACAGCTGAACTCGACCACTCACAACTTCTTAAGGGAACTTCACGAATCACCACTCAAAACCAGTCATTAGTGAGCTTATGATTATTAGAATGGGTTTAGAGCAATCGTTGAAATATTGTTTAGTCACAAGACAGTTTTGTATTGTCGCTACTTTGTAGAATAATTTTTTCTGGTTAGCGTTTTTTTAGCGAGTTGGTTTTCCACGGAATGGAGTCGCTAACCCCATGCCCAACCTTCCTCCTTTATCCGGGCTTGGGAGGAGCTACAGGCGGAGTTGTCGGTGGCGGCTTACGCTCCATTGGTAGTAGCAGGCGAAAGTAAGTAAGTAAGTAAGTACTTCATAGAATGTCAGTAAATTAACATATAATTTCTCACCTATTCTTGAGCTCATCAATGTTTAATTCATTCGGTAATTATCGGTCTACCCCAAGGTCATTTTTCAAAATTTCTTTCAGCTTATACATATACATAAATAGTTTTTTTAAAGAGTTGTAGTGATATGTTAATTACTTCCTGAGAACATTTTTCAAAATTACTGATTATTAATCTAATCAGGAAATCAAAGTATTTTAGATTGATCACTGGCTTGTGGAATGAGGTGATTTTCAATTTGCTTGTATTAGTTGTTTGAATATTCCCACTGATGTTTCGAACTGCAAAGGATTAGCCTCTATAGGCACATGTGCATCCTATATGGAGTGCCTTGATATTGCCATTCAGTTGCCAGTATTGTAAGGATTATGAATAATTAACTGAATCGAATTGTACTTTATTCGAGTTCCGGAGTGAACATCAACTCCAGGGTACGAGTACATCCAGCTGGTGAGTTCTGAATAGAACAAAATGCGCATCCCCGACTCTACGGCCAACCACTACTCAGTTATGCTTATTAATTAATAGTAATATTGAAACAATCCACACAGAACGAACATGTACCCAATATGACTAATCAGTTGTAGTTTAAACATCAATGAGAAGATCCATATAACCAATAAATATGAACCAATCATTTATAATTTCATAAGTTATAATATATGGATTGAATATTTGGTTATGCGTAACAGATTTAGTTTCGCCATATTTTAAGCCAGCCGGAGTGCAGTTCTATTTTACGAACTTATTTAGTTAAGTTTATTTAGTATTGTTTGTTTGAATCTTTCCATTGATGTTTTTGGACTGCAACTGGTCAGTCTCTAATTGTGGATAACGCGATGGCGTTTGAAGCGAAAGGTACTAGGTTCGAGTCCCAGAGTGGACGTCAAATCTGAGATGCAGGTACATCCAGCTGACGAGTCACAGATAGGAGTAAACGCGTGTTCTGGATTCCACTGCTAGCCACTATCCATCTTTGATATTTAGTTAAGATTTAAAGATCAGTTCAACAAGCAAGCGATTGGTTTGACAGCCTCGATCATACTAGGAACTTTATCAATCAGTAGCTTGATCATACCAAGTTGACTGGAGTACCAAAAACTATAAAGATAACTGGTGAAAAGCCCCCTAAATTCAGTACCTTGGTGGATGTTTTGGTGTTTTAGGAGAAGGCTACTGGGTTTAAGTGTGATTGTATACATCAATATTAGGATGTAGGTACATTCAACTGACAAGTCCCTAATAGGAAGAAATGTACTTCCTGGGTCTCACTTTCGGTCACAACCTATCTATTCTAAGAATCTCTGAACATGACTTTGTCGAAGTAGTTCATTAATGATCCAAAAGTCGGCAAGACTTATTAAACGTTATTCCATAATATCAATAACAGGACAATTCAAACCTCCAACTAATAACAATTAAGTATAGAACATTCTAGATAAAATGACTTATTAGCGTCAATACCAACAAGAATACCGACGATAAAAAATATGTTTCACATGATTAACTATTATCATTCATAAACGGTTCAGTGATTAAAACAAGGCTATTGAACCGTTAGACAAAAATATCCCATTAACTAACTAACTATAATATTATTTGCACTAGTCATATGTTACTATTTAAAGTACTTTCAATATTAAAATAATTGGAGCAAAACTTTTCAGACTGTCTATTCTTTTTCCTATGACTTCTTTTCATTAAAACTTATATCTTCATCTTCTATGTTGACTTAGGTGGTCGGTTGTCCAATATGTAAATCATTATTTTTATTACCCACTATCATCATTGAATAAATGTTCCAAGTGAAAACGTGACCTATGGAGTAAGATATATCGAGACTGTGAGGGGGGGGAGTGGCGGTTTCCAACTGATCTCATTAAATAATATTTTCAATAAATCACGATTTGATTAAGATAGAATATGGAAAAGATTAGATGACTGTTCAGCGATTAAACCTTTCAAAATGTTATATTCGTCCTTGTATGAGGACGTTGGTACAAAATGTTAATTACGTCTTGGTTACATCAAAACATACATGCAGTATAAGCAAAGATGGATAGTGACTAGCAATGGAATCGAAGACGCGCGTTTTGTTCTATTTGGAAACTCGTCAGCTGAATGTTCACCCTGGGACTCAGACCCAGTACCGTTAGCAACAAACTCCATCGCGTTATCCACTCAGCTAGTGAGTCCTGATAGCCACTTGCTTGTGCAATAGGGTGAAGCTTAAATTCGCTTGGTATTATTTGCTTGAATCTTCCTATTGATGTTTAGGACTGCCATTGATCAGTCTCTTTAATCAAAAACCTTTTACTTCAGTGACATTGCCTTTAAAAAACTTTTGGGAGGTAAACGAGAAGAAATTACAACTTTTATTTTAACATTCAAATAAGGCTCTATTTTAAAATGATTTTCGATTACAATTAACACCCGTTAATTGTTTTTTTTTAGAAAAACAATCTATACGTATTGTGTATTACACATATCAACAGATATAAGTAGTGTGTAACACCAATCAGAAAATGAATGTCCGGTAACAGAAGGTTGAATTGAATAGAACAGGAATGTTGGGGATGTCAAATCCCCAGAACTTACTTGTTAGATGGCCTAATTTTGTAATTTTATTTTGAAAATTTTCACCTTCGAGTCAAATTTCTCACTTGTAAAATATCTTAAACTCTATTGGTCCGTTGTATCTTTGAGTGTGCTATTTTGTAATGCTGCCCAAGGACAATTTATTGCTGTATATATATATGTTTGATTTTTTTTCCCTTTACGATTACTGTGATTCTGGCTTCTACGGAATACATTTTCCCCTCTTCCAACTTGAATTTCTTACTCTAGTTACCTGGGTCTGGGACGCGTCAGAATAGCTAGCTTATCGATCTCTGGTCACAAGTCCTTGTTCCGTTCGCTAACTAGTGAATTCGAAACGCTTCAGATATAACAAGGAATGTACACAGAAAGTAATTCCGATAACAACAGGAACGAGAGAACAATGAAGTTTGTAAGAGACAACAGATGGATTATATGAAAATTAAGTATTTAATGTTTAGTTCTCATATTTTATGAAAGTACTCTGTAGTTTTGCAGTAAGTAGTTAATAGGTTATCCCATCAAGTCTCCCTTCACTATGTATATATCTAGACAAAATGGTCAGAAAAATATTTTATTACACTCTTGAGAATTCAGCATAAAATAGGCTTTCCATAGTTCTTACATAATCTATCATATTATTTAAGTAGTATTACATCTTAAGATAATAAAATTATGAACAGCATAAACGTTTATAAAAATACCAAAAGAGTAATCTATAACTGAGTATATACAAATTAGGTTTTTTTTTATTCATGAACCATTTTCACTTAAAGAATAATAAAATGAAGATGAGTTTTAATAGAAAATGATAACAATTAGAGATTAATGAAAAAGTAAAGGACAGTTCATGACTATTTTGTCCAAGTCTAGGGTAACATAGTAAGCTCTTGGAGTAATATGCGAAATTGAACGAAGGATTAATGTGATACTCAGTGAGCTACTGAATAATTGCCTAATGGTCTACATTTTTAACTTCAATGGTTCTGCAGTATGGAAGAGCTATCCTTATATAAATTTTTTTAGTGAGTTTTATTTAACTTCTACTTTCATCGTTACACCAAGTTATAGAACCCAAGTACTTGAACCAGTCCAAAAAAGAATTATTTTGGTTGAGTTCACGAACCTATTGATATTAGACCACAGTTGAAAACCTGGAGGCACTGGACGACCGTTTCGTTCTATTTTGAGACTCCTCGACAGTGTTCACCCACGATCCCGCCCGCGGGATTCCAACCTAGGGCCTTCAGTCTCACACGCTAAGGTTTAACCTTTAGACCACTGAGCTTAAAATAACCTTATGATGATGATGGTAACAGTAATATTATAAGTTTCAGTTTATATAGTTTGAGTTGCTGTGTATTTTCAACAATCTATATATAATATGATAATCATCATCGTTAAGCGTAAAATCAACAGAAGTGAGGGTACTGGGTTCGAGTCCCAGGGTGAACACCAACTCTGAGATGCAGGTACATCCAGCTGATGATTCCCAAATAGGATGAAACGTGAGTCCTGGATTCCACTGCTAGCCACTATCCATCTTTGCTTATAATCCATAAAAATATTTGCAGGAATATTTTACCATAGTAAAACAATCATTTGTTACTTCTTGACATGTTTGAAATGTTAAGAAAACTCATTAAAAAAAAAATTGAAAACATGCGATCAAAAAATTTTTTTCTATTCAACAACTGATAAAATCATACATATTCCAGTTATCCTGTTGAATTACCGAGGTTTTTTTTCCACTTAAGAGTTCAACAGATTTTTGGCAAGTCTAAGTTGTCTATGTCTGAGAATTCTTTTTTTGAATTTATCTGTCTACTAGTTAGATGGTAATACTAATTTATATTATTGATGTACTGAACGAAGACACGGTGGTAAAAACCAATTTAACGTCTTATACTAAATTATACAGTTCGTCTGTAAAATATGAAAATCATACATTGAATACATCATTTGTATATCTTCTTTCATTTTTCATTTATATACATCATCATTCTTTCAATCCTGTTGTTATTCCAATTGCTCTTCGGTTCCCTTTCACTTCTCTTTAAACTTCCTTACTACTGTTTATAATCGTAAGAATTATATTTTATAGATGAGATCATGAGTCAATTGAAGCTAGACCAACATCGAAAACCTGGAAGCACTGGACGACTGTTTCGTCCTATTGTGGGACGCCTCAGTGGCAGTGCGCATCCACGAAATTGCGCGACCATCATCCATTGTACTGAGATAGATACCTGTCTCTACCTGACATGGATTAGCTCCACTGGTCACGACTTCTCACTAGAAGTCCAGGAGTTACCTCATGGAGCCAGTCACTAGTGAGCATATGTTCATTATCAGAAGGGGGTTTCGTGGAGATTTTTGTAAGTGCTCTGGCGCGAGGCTGGTAGATTCTGGGTTCGGATCTCGTGAGGTGGGATCGTGGAAGCGCACTGCCACTCAGGCGTCCCACAATAGAATGAAACGGTCTTCCAGTGCTTCCAGGTTTTCCATGGTGATCTAGCTTCAATTGACTCACGATCTCATCTATACAATTACAAAAATATCCACGAAATCCCCTTCTGACGAAGATTTATATTTCCAATTCCTGCTACATATTACTTACACCTGTCAGCATAAGTAGTGCACATCACACTAGTAATTCAGTATAGAGTTATTCAGTTAACAGTTGGATTGAAATCCTCACTCATATATAGATTGTACTATAATATTACTAAGTATATGGTCAGTCAACTTCCTTTGGTAATTGGTTAGTTTATGTACTATCATAAATCATAATAAATGATTAGCAACCATATTCTAGTTTGCTTTGCTTAATTAAAAAATTATTGATCAATATACTTTTTTTTGACTCCAGTATACCAATATCGCTTTTAATCTGATGTAATACATAATGATTTGACGCAATCAGTAGGTAAACCTTTCTTTCTTATTTTAACGACAAAGACATTAAAAACCACAGAATAAAAGATAAATATTTTGTTGCGACTGAAAAAATGATCAGTCAGCTACTGTGTTGAAATAAGGTATTAGTTGGAGTTAGTTGATAACAAACCCTGAACCAGATTGTGTGCTATTTGAAACTGGTTAGTAAGTTGTAGATGTAACCTTGAAATAACTGATGCTTGTTGGTAGGTTTGATCTCGTCTTATCCAGCTTCTCAGTCACAGAAGTTATCAGTGAGTTATGCGGGTCGAAACCGACCTCCTATGGGTTTAAGATGAATTCACTATTGATTTACCGCTTTGTAGTGATCACTGCTATGTCAAACCATTTTTAGTTCTGATCCAATTCTATCGATATATTCTGACTGTAATTTCAGTCAACCAGCTAAAATATGATGCACAGGAAGCTATTATTTTTGGAACTCATCTGAATATTGCCAAGTGGTTGGAGCTAGTAGGCAAAGCATCGTGAACCTAAGCTTCTTACTAGCTGTCACTTATTATTAAGGTGTACATCCGACCCAGAAGCAACCTGTGTTTCTTAATGCTGACCACTCATCAGTGTAAGTATATCTTTCATACAAGAGGTCAGCTAAAGCCCATCCTAGACCGTAAGGCCGGGAGGTTCGGGTTCAAATATGACAGCAGGGATCCGGTCCCTCAAGATTGCGTAGACGGCTAGCTAACGAGTGCCAACAGGTAAACATACAGAGTTCGGAGTTTTTTATCGGCTACCTTCAATCATCTATCAATAAATAATCTAGTTCGAAATAATAACTGGAGATAAATTTCAACCATCCGAGTTAAAAACCTGTCATTAATCTGTGTTCATCATTTATAGATGATCGCGCAATACCGTGAATTGATTAAAGTTAGATATTAACACACCTCAGTGGTTTAGAGGTTAAACGTTCCCACAAAACAGAAGGTCATGGGCTCGAGTCCTACGTGTGAAATCGTGTATGCGCACTTCTGAGGAGTCCCTCAATAGGACGAAACGGCCGTTCAGTGCTTCCAGGTTTTCAATGGTGGTCTAGGATTAATCTTTTCGTGATTTTAATGAAATTTACGGTTCAATTTAGATTCTTGAATCTATTCGGAAAAATTAAAACAGGTGACCTTGAACATTTCCTTAACTAATGCAAAGTTATAAAGTAATCAGCCTTAAAATCTAATGTGAATCATCAATCTTCTTAACAAACAGTCATTAACTGTTACATTTTTTCGAAAGAATTAATTCTAGCTACTTTAATTTTTACTAAATTTCTCTTAACATTTTCTTGCTATCAGTAGTATTGTGATGTATGCTACTTCTGTCTGTCGACGCAAGTAGTATATAACACCGATTAAAAGTGAAACACCTGGCAGCAAAAGGTTTAGAAGATCGAATTGAATAAAACAGAAAAAGAAACATTAAGGTATTGAGAATTGTAAGAACCACAAAGGATGTAAAGGACAGTTGATGGAAGATGGACAAATGAAGAACTTAATGCATAGTTTTCAGAATTTACCAAGACACTCTATAATTATGCACTACACCATATACTGGTCTTCCCCACCTAATTTCTCATTCACTATAGTATAACAGTATTTAGCAAAATATTCCACAAGAAATATGTCTATTATGAAACAGAAATAATCATGATAACTATACCAATTATCTTATAGCAACTATTCTAGACCAAATTTCGATTATGGTTAATTTTGCTTAAGCCCTTTTTATTAACTTACTTAACAGACAATGTCATTTGAATAGTGACAATTCGCATATATCTTTGTACTGTTATGATCACTAGAGCACATGATAGACTCGAGCCGAAACATTGTTTGCTTAAATATCATTCGATGATTCATCCTCAACCCCCCTTATTATTAGCTTTTGCTTTGTCTTTCTGAGCCCTTAAACAATTTGACCATAAATTTACCTATAGAATTCCTCGCGCTTGCTCGCTGATACTTACTCATACGCTTGTAGCTTTATGGCCTGCGTTATTTGATACTAAACTGTAGTTGCCGCTTCTCTTTGCCTTCTGATTTCATATACCGTTAAGATTTGTATTGTAGCGGTTATCGAGCTGAAAGATTAGTGAAGTATTGCACTACAACAATGAATTAAGCAAATATTTATTCTCCATTATTCTACATCATTTCTTCTCCTTTTTATTTTCGTCCTAGATTTGTATGTTACATACTACTTTTTCGTTTTTTTTAATCTACTTACAAAACTGTTATCTTTTGATAGATATTTTGAAAATGTAATCCCGCTGTTTCTTCATTAAAACAAAAATTTGGAAGAATTAGAAAGAGAATTATTAAATGAAGGGGGTTCGGTAGATATTACTAGTAATCTTAATAGTTGAGATCATGAATCAATTGAAACTAGATCACCATGGAAAACCTTAAAGCACTGAACGACCGTTTCGTCCTATTGTGTGTGTGTGTGTGTGACTCCTCAGCAATGCACATTCACATTAATCAGTATTCAGTTCAATATTCAATTAATAATAAACTTGATAATTGAATGATAAATAATAATTAAATGTCAACAATGGGAATTCAATCTATCTGTATGATAACAAGATAATGTTAGTAGTAGAAGATGGGAAATAAACAACATGTATTCACACTGTATGATGTAATTCTTCCTTCCTTCCTTCCTTTCTTTCTTTTCTTTTCTTTGTTTTTCTCACATTGTAATCTGATTGTAATTTTATTTCCAAAAACAAAAACACAAAAAAGTACTTCACGTGGTTTTGATCTAAACTTTTAGATGTACAAAAGATTATAAAAACACTGAAGTTCAGCGAAGGGGTCTCTTTACAATGAATTTATTATCAAGCTGTACAATTGTATACATATATATGAAGATGTTTTGTATATACGATTGTACAGCTTGACAACAAGTTCATCGACAGGAGATCCCTTCTCTGAACCGTAGGTCTACGCGCGTCAACAGTTAACGTCTAGACCAATTATCTGGCAATCAACCGTGTTAATGTCTACCTTCAACCAATCCACAATATTGCGTGGCCATCCTTTATTATATTCGATGGGTAACTGCTTCACACACAATACGGTTGAACTCCACTGGTACATACGGTTGTATATATGATTGTAAAGCTTGACAACAAGTTCGTTGAAAAGAGATCCTTTTCGTTGAACTTTAGTGTTTTTCATTTTTAATGTTTAAATGGGAATTAAATGTCAAAAGATTATAAAATTATTTATATGAATTTTAAAGGTAATTCAATTAGTTGTTCAATAGTTTCGAATAGTGTTGTAGCTGTAAATAATTCCCCAAAATCAATAGCTCTGTAAGTGTTCGACATTGGATGCTGACCACATTAGTTTAAGTAGACTTGTTTAACTGAAGGCGTTCGGTCATGCATCCTCACCAGATCACGTTACAACTCAGCGTGGGAAACATCTCCTACGTTCACTAGCCAGATTAGATCAACCGCTTCTCGATATATTGATAACGCATCAAATATATCTTTCCAACCTCTTCGATTCTGACTTCTGATTTTAACGGAGTGAGGAACGATTCGATTTGTAGAAGATGTTACTGGTTAATAGTTGTCAAACTAAGATACTGGTGGTATCTTCAGTGTTTTAAACCAATGAGATTGTAGAAAATAAACTTATTTTAGAACAAAGGGGATGAAATAGATTGTTTGGAAAATAATAAAATTAGTATAGGGGATTTTGTGTATATCATTGAGTGTTATTGATATCATGAACCGACATATGTAAGATACAAGTTGCAAATTAGTAAACACTGGACGGATGTTTTGTTTTAGTACAGGATACCTCAGCCGTGTGCATCTACTACTATATTGAAGATTGGACCTAAGAACCTAGGTTTCATTTGAGAACGCCTAAATTCTAAACTAATGAGCCTACTTCCGAAAGTGCTTACGTTCAGGTTTAATCGATTCGCAACTTGAAGTCTTTGGTGAGAAATAGCCTAACAAGCGACATGGTTGAACTATAGTGGTTATGACTTCTCACTAGAATCCCAGAATTATTTCCCAGACATCGGTTTTCAGTGAGCTTGTCAAGATAACCTCTTAGATTTTGATATCAGGTCCTGGATCCAAATCTCGCGGGTGCGGGATCGTGGATGCGCACTGCTGAGGAGTCCCGTAATAGGACGAAACGGCCGTCCAGTGCTTCCAGGTTTTCCATGGTGGTCTAGCTTCAATTGACTCATGATTCTAACTATGAAAATGATTGAAATGAATCAATAAAAATCTCATTACATTCATTGTTTCACTAAAA
Organism: Schistosoma mansoni; assembly: GCF_000237925.1. NCBI lineage: Eukaryota > Metazoa > Platyhelminthes > Trematoda > Strigeidida > Schistosomatidae > Schistosoma > Schistosoma mansoni. Next base: position 24,783,392 of record NC_031497.1, on the reverse strand, counting down.
ATAGCTTGTTTTTCGCTATAATCAAATGGAATAAACTAAATGAGGTTTGCTAGGAACAAACATATACTATATATATAAATTACTATTTTATTTATATTTGCTCAGGTCATTCGTAAAATTGTTGATCATGTACAAGAGGAAATAAGAAATATATATGACAATGGAAACCATATTTGAAATAATTACTTAGCTATCAACCAATCACTTGAATATATATACTCTAATATACATTGACTGATCATTGACTAGTAAAAAAGGTATCCTGTTTATCTCATATCTAATATTGATTGAACTCTATCGATCAGTTTGTAATATGGTTACTAGGCTAAGTGAGTTGACATGGAATTTTTTCATGCTAGATGATGAACATAAGTTTGTTGCCGCTTGGAGTTCTTTAGCATAACATATGTGCAAGATTAAAGGAGCTAATTCTACATGAGTGATTCATTTTATTTCGTGTAACGGTTACCGACTATACCAATAACATTGTTTGTTACTTAGTGATCCATCAGTGTAAATCTCTTTGTCCATAAAAAGATCAGCTACGACTTGAACAACTCAGTTGAAGCGTTTCTGCTAGTGGTATTAGATGACATGGATTCTAATCCTACAAAGAATATCGTTTTCATTCAGAATGTTTTATTGGTAAATGGCAACAAACCTGAAATATTATTCAACCAGCTCTTGTTATCGCTTACCTCCATCTAACAACACACCTTACCCAGTATATGCAAGTAGAGATTGTTGAAATTCATTGAAATCATGAACGGATCAATGTTAGACCACCATTGAAAACCCAGAGGCACTGGACGGCCGTTTCGTTCTAGCATAGAATTCTCCAGCAATGTGCATCCACTGTCCCACATGTGGGATTCGAACACCAGACCTTCTGTCTATAATTTTTGAGAAAAATCGACTTCAGCATAAACTAATACCACAAATCTCTTAATCATATATTCAACCCTTAATCACTATTAAAGGACTTTAAGGTGAACACCTTAAATTCTGGTAAGATACCTTATTCATTGGATTTCACCTATGTATCTATCAATACCTTGAGATTATTTCTAGCTACATTGAGGAATACTTGAAGTTAAAAATATGAACCATTCTATTCCACATCAGTACTCTGAAGATAATGCGACCTAAATATTACGAGATCAATCTCTGATAAACCCATTAATCCCTCCTTCTGAAGAGATATTGTCTAGAACGGAACAACTGTTCAACCGCTTACTTTTTCAGAAGTTCTCCAGTTGGTATCGATTCAAAATGAAAACCAACTTTAACTAATCTATTGTTAACAAAATGAAGAATATATATGGAAACCAATACAGTGATCTCTATCTATCGATTTAAGAACAATAACTCAATGGGGTATATATAAATATATATATTGCCGGTTGAATAAAAGCAAGAGGATACAAATAGATATAAATAGATATTTATATAAATACACTTTAAAGAACAATAATACGTCAGTCATCTTCTATGTTAACTATTATTCATCTCATTTGTATGCATATACTAAGCGTGTCTATATTCCCTAGAAATTCAATAGTCTTTTAAAAGGTAGAATATAATTTCCCCCCCCCCCAAAGAAAAATATTTTACATTTTCATGAGTTAAGTCCTTTAAATGAAAAAAAAACAAAACAAACTATTCATGGAAATACAATACACTGAAAGATTCATACATTGGTATTACAAAGTGTGTATGGTAAAAAGAGTAAGACCTTTGAATGACCACCCAAGCATCTGTTCATCCATACGCGTATAGAAGATATCAATGCTTTTTATTGTTTGTTTTGTTTTGTCTTTGTTCTTTTATAGAAAATTTCAATTATTAATTCAGTTGTCAATGTTAATGTCATTTTTTTTCTGGGTATTCAATTCAACAAGAGAAGAGACCGAGAAAGTGTGTGTGTGTGTGAGAGAGAGAGGGGGAGATAAAGGGAGAAAGACATTTTAAAATAACTTTTCCTATCTTATCAAAGTAAGTTTTTTTCTGTCAATCAATAAATGTTAACTCGGCCTAGGCTCCTCTACGAGGGGTAACAGGCGTAAGTAAGTCAATAAATGTTACCTAGTGTTTGTATTTGTGTTAGTATGCTTTATAACTGTTATAATAATTAAAATATTCCTCTTTTGGCTGAGGGGATTTTTTTTAAAAAAACAAAATAGTTGTCAAAGTGTTAGACTAAAATAATGAAAACGGGGTTTTCATATAACCCTCTTATATTGAATAACCACCAAATGGTTGACTTTTTTTTTAAAGTTATTGTTGACTATCTTCTTATTTATATTTACAAAACAATAGACATATGGCTTAAAGAATTATACATTGTTTAAATTTGTGGTAAATGCTTTTTTGGCGCCAAACTTGAGTGTTTTCATTCAATGTGTCAACATTTCAACTACTATGAAACTATCTGTTCAAATTTAAGTGAAAGTTCTTATAAATTTCTATTCACTTAGTGTTGTTTACTTGTGTCTTCCCATTGTTATTTAGGACTACAATTGATCAGTCTCTTATTGACATATGTTCATCTTGTGCGGACTGCCTCGATATTGCTTAAAGTCACAAGCTTTATAAACAATGATGGATAGTGGCTAGCAGTGGAATCCAGGATGCACGTTTTGTCCTATTTTTGACTGGTCATCTGGAAGTACCTGCATCTCAGAGTTGATGATCACTCTGGGACTCGAACTCAGTATCGTTCGCTTCAAACGCCATCGCGTTATCCACTCAGCTACTTAATCCTGATAAGTACCAGCTTGTGCAAATGGGGGTGAAAGTATATTTCACTTAGTGTTGTTCTTATAAATTTAATTTGCTTTTTTGACAACCAAATTAGTAGGTTTGAATTGATATTTATTTCCATAGTCATTTATACTAATATTTATGTTTTAGTAAAACAAGCAATAAATGACTCAAAAGAGTTATTTGTTAACTAAATAAGGCAAAACTACATTGCAAAAGTTGAATATAAACTTTCTTCTATCTTTTTTCTGGTTCCGTCGAATGCATACTGATGGTTAAAGCACTGACCGTCCACTTTGTGAGTCAGTGCTAATAATCTTGCGGATCTTATTTGAGTTGATGTTTCTATTATCCTCCAAGAAGTTAAGTTAATCTTACTAGGATTTATTTAGATAAAAGGATATGTAGCCCAACACTGGTGCAGCAACAGTGACTAACATCCATCATATATACAATCTTTAAGGCTAGTAAATTATGATAGCCACCTTTTGTTTGAAAAATATCAGTAGTTATCTAAACTGACAGATTATCATTGTTGATATTTTTCGCAAGTCACTGAGGGTACATCAACTCAGTATTTGTTTAAAAGACTTAATTTAACAGTCTTGGAAATGCTGAAAAATCAAAATTAAGTGAAGAGTTTCGTTGGCTCATTATAGAAAACGCATCTTATCAAATTAAATAAGCTTAGTTAAATGTAGTTTACGAGTATCTCTCTAATTGACTTTGATCGGTCAATATTCTATAAATTAAGCAAACAGATCAAGAGACCCTAGTAACGGAAACAACGTAGTGGTACCAAGCACAATATTTTATGGTTATGTTCTATAAAGTGAAGGACATACATTGAGGAAATCACCAAACTGCATCACGAGGCAATCCCTAACTTGGAATCCAGAAGGGAAGCGGAAAAGAGGAAGGCCAAAGAACACATTACTCCGGAAAATAGAAGCAGGTATGAAAAGGATGAAAGTGAACTGGAAAGAACTGGAAAGGATTGCCCAGGACAGGGTTGGATGGAGAATGCTGGTGAGCGGCCTATGCTCCTCCTCGTGGGGTAACAGGCGTAAGTAAGTCTATGAAGTGAGCAATTAAACGATATATCTCAGAGAATGCAATACAATCAAAGGTATGTACAATTGATTGATCGCTGAATAGTGATCAATATCATGTTTATCTACTCCTTTTTAATACTGATTGAAACGATCAACAATCACTAATTTCTTTGTACTTTCAGATATACTTTACTAAAGAATAACATCAAATCTAGGTTCAAGTATTCATGCCAACTGCTTTCAACCACCTAACAACCAATAGCATTGAATCCATCAAGAAAACCTATATTATTTCGTTGTTTATCGTAACGGTTTTCAAAATTAAAAAAAGAGAAGTCAATGTAAACTAAGTTATATATTACAATAGTTTACTACAAGTTTGCTCACAACAATTTATTTATTAATCACCCATTAATGAACAAGTATAGGTCAAAGTTCATTACATAAAATTGTGTTATGTATTTTATAGTTGAAATCATGAGTCAATTGAATCTAGACCACCATGGAAAACCTGGAAGCACTGGACGGCCGGCTCAGTGATCTATCGGTTAAGTGCTCCGGCGCGAGACTGGTAGGTCCTGGGTTCGAATCTCGCGAGTGCGGGATCGCGGATGCTCACTGCTGAGGAGTCCCATAATAGAACGAAACGGCCGTCCAGTGCTTCCAGGTTTTTCATGGTGGTCTAGCTTCAATCGACTCATGATTTCAATTATGAAAATACTGAAATCTCCGCAAAAACCCCTTCTAATGTATTTTAGTCACGAATAGCTTTAAAATAATGAAATTTGACGGTAAAATCAGATCCTTTTCCAAACAAATGAAGATAAATGTATTCACTTAGTATTGTTTGTTTGAAAATTCCAATTGATGCTTAGGACTGCAAGTGGTCAGTCTCTTATTGAAATATGTGGATACTGTGCAAATTGCCTCGATATTGCCTTAATTCACAAGCAATCCTAAACATCGTTGGGAAGATTCAAACAAATAATACTAGGTGAATTTAAACTTCACCCCATTGCACAAGCAAGTAGCCATCAAGACTCAGTAGCTGAGTGGATAACGTGATGGCGTTTGAAGCGATAAAATTGAAGAAAGGAGGAACAAGAAGGCAGCAATCAACACCAGCCGAACAAGAGCAGAAAAAGCCAAGGCACAAGCAGAATACACAGAAGCAAACAAGCAAGTGAAGAGGAGCATCACAACCGACAAACGTAAATATGTAGAAGATTTAGCAATGATAGCGGAAAAGGCTGCAAGAGAGGGAAACATGAGACAACTGTATGAAACAACAAAGAAACTCACTGGAAATTACCGTAAGCCAGAAAGACCAGTGAAAAGCAAGGAAGGCAAAGTAATCACCGGCATTGAAGAACAACGAAACAGGTGGGTAGAACACTTCAAAGAACTCTTGAATCGACCAGCTCCACTGAACCCACCCAACATCGAAGCAGCACCCACAGACCTCCCAATCGATGTTAGCCCACCAACAATTGAAGAGATCAGCATGGCCATTAGACAAATCAAGAGCGGCAAAGCAGCGGGACCAGACAACATCCCGGCAGAGGCACTGAAAGCAAATGTAGCAGCAACCGCCAAGATACTCCACATCCTATTCAGTAAGATTTGGGACGAAGAACAAGTACCAATAGACTGGAAAAAAGGTCTTCTGATCAAGATACCAAAGAAAGGCGATCTCAGCAAGTGCGACAACTACAGGGGCATCACTCTTCTCTCAATACCAGGAAAAGTCTTCAACAGAGTATTGTTAAACAGGATGAAGGATTCCGTGGACGCTCAACTTCGAGATCAACAAGCTGGATTTCGTAAGGATAGATCGTGCACAGATCAAATCGAAACTCTACGTACCATTGTGGAACAATCAATCGAATGGAACTCATCACTCTACATCAACTTTATTGACTATGAGAAGGCATTTGATAGCGTAGACAGGACAACACTATGGAGGCTTCTTCGAGATTACGGCGTGCCTGAGAAGATAGTCAATATCATACGGAACTCCTATGGTGGACTAAACTGCCAAATCGTCCACAGAGGTCAGCTCACCGACTCGTTTGAAGTAAAGACCGATGTTAGGCAAGGTTGCCTACTCTCACCCTTTCTCTTTCTCCTAGTGATCGACTGGATTATGAAGACGTCAACATCTGGAGGAAATCACGGGATACAGTGGACAGGCAGGATGCAGCTTGACGACTTAGACTTCGCGGATGATCTGGCTCTTCTATCACAAACGCAACAACAAATGCAGGAGAAAACGACCAGTGTAGCATCAGCCTCAGCAGCAGTAGGTCTCAATATAAACAAATGGAAAAGCAAGACTCTCCGATACAATACAATATGCACCAATCCAATTACACTTGACGGAGAAGCTTTGGAAGATGTGGAAACCTTTGCATATCTGGGCACCATCACTGATGAACACGGTGGATCAGATGCAGATGTGAGGGCGAGGATCGGCAAAGCAAGAGCAGCATATCTACAACTGAAAAACATCTGGAGCTCAAAACAATTGTCAACCAACACCAAGGTTAGGATTTTCAACACAAACGTCAAGACAGTTCTACTGTATGGAGCGGAGACGTGGAGGAGTACGAAAGCCATTATCCAGAAGATACAAGTGTTTATTAACAGCTGTCTACGCAAAATACTTCGGATCCGATGGCCAGACACTATCAGCAACAAGTTACTGTGGGAGACAACAAACCAGATTCCAGCGGAGGAAGAAATCAGGAAGAAGCGCTGGAAGTGGATTGGGCACACATTGAGGAAATCCGTCAACTGAGTCACAAGACAAGCCCTCACATGGAATCCTGAAGGTCAAAGGAGAAGAGGAAGACCAAAGAACACATTACGCCGAGAAATAGAGACATACATGAGAAGAATGAACAAAAACTGGATAGAACTAGAAAAGAAGGTCCAGGACAGAGTGAGTGGGTTGGAGAATGCTGGTCGGCGGCCTATGTCCCATTGGGAGTAACAGGCGAAAGTAAGTAAGTAAGTATCTCAGAATTACTTAGTGCATGTTACGACTGTGAGTATTTTGGACCCTGAGAAAACGAAGCATCCAGCAACTTAAAAGGAACGTCGATATAATGATTATTTATTTGTACCTGTATGTCACTGGCTATTTTCTTTACGTATTTTTACTCAATGTCTTTGCTGGCATTTAGATATTAACATCTTAGGTCTATTACAGATCTGACCACTTGTATGGTCGTGATTGCTTAATTGTACAGTACCTTTCCCAAAAATGCTTTTTGGAAACAATGGACGACTTTGAAAATCAATGTGGTTAAGAAAATCCTGTTATCTATCGTATAGGCGAAATTCGAATACATGGTGTGCATGATCAGTGGCCTAAACAGTTGAAACCAATCAATGAAACGTAATATTATTTAAGAAACATGACAACTAAACTTATTCTCTGGGTCAAAACTTTACTACATTCTACTCAAATGATGCACATCACTTTGTGTACATTAAAAATTTAAGATCTCATTGTTAACATCCAAGTTTTAAGAGACTGAAATTTTTCAGGCTTGTGAAATGCTTTGAGGTTTTGAGATGGCGGAGAAGATTTGTAGCTCAGGTGGGTGATTTTGATATAGGTTTGTTCTCTGAGCTGGATAGTTTGGTCGTGGAGCTTTCATCGTCCTTCTGAACGACATCATCAGCACAAACTTCGAGTAGAAGTGAAGTGTTTGAATTTCTCCACATGTGATTCACAGCTTGTCCTGTGCTTCGAGGTTTGTATTTTGTTGAATAATTAAGTTCAACAGGTCACTGAAATTTAATGTTATACATAAAATTAATTTAGATTCAGATTTTTTTAATTGCTTTTGTATGCCTTTTGACTGTTATAGACCTACAGAATAGTGTCATTAAACTTACAACCCCGAAAGTGGACCAAAAAAATAAACCCGAATGAAGTTTATATGTAATCCATGGTTGCTGAATGTCTGATTCGTTCTTCGCAAAAGGTAGCAAATTCAAAAATAATCCCAAGCTATTAAAACTATAGTTAATAACGTCTAAATCCATGTATACAAAGTTAGGAGTAAGAATGAAGCCGACAGTTAAACGTGTCTGCGGTGTTTATATGAATCAATGATTCCATTGTATTTATGACTGCTTGATTTTAAATTCCAAATGCAACACATTCGTTCGCTGTTTCTGGGATTACTAGTTTATACTATAATTCAAATACTCTTAAATATTACAGTGTCACCACAAACAAACTAACGTGCCAAACTGGGGATAATGCATGTGCAAAAACTTGTAGACACCGTCGAGTCTCGATTGATTATGATCACCACTACAATAAGATTACACTCCCCCAAAATCGACTTGGTTCCTTGGCTAGCTCATAAACCAGAAGGATGTAATTTGTCCAGATTAAGTGTATTTATTGGCGATCTCGTGGTGTCGAAAGAATACCGAGACGTGCCAACGAGTACAGGCAATAAGAGCAAAGAGTAAGTTCGAGCCAAACGACAGAACGAAAAGTGACTTTAGGGCAGTTAAACAACAATGAGTACGCTAAAATAATCACTGGTACAATTGGTTATAATAAAAATTGTTTCCATTACACCAATCGCGTTCTCGTCGAAAAAAGCAGGTCACTACAAACTTAAATTGCAAATTTAAACGTATCAACCCTAATCTATAAAGGGCAAAATACTTCGTTTGTTCGCCGCAATACTCTCTACTAAGAGAACTTCGGTTTGCTTTCTTCGTCGTTCAGAGTTCTGGAATAACGTATGTTAACAATGAAGTACGGCTATGAGAAGTCAATAATCCACAAACTTATGAACACCCAGAGAAGCTATGCCAGCCCACAAGACTTACATCAGATTGCTCATAGATTTGTTCAACTACATGGTCCGTAGAATCTACAGCAGTATGTTCAGAGTTATAACTATGAATATTTGCCAGCTAGTGATCATAAAAGACACAGCCGATCAACACCTCCGACCAAAATCTTATTTTCTGAAATTAACTGAACCCAGTAACTCATTGTTGTTAGGTACTAAACTTGAGAGGTAAAACGATATCTCAAAGGTGATCAATTCTGTCCTTTTTATTGTGTTCCTTCAACATTTGAAATACTTTATGAACAACTAAAAAGGTATTAGTTATACTTTTGTGGCCCTTGAAACAATTGCGGTTTTGTAAGCTTTAGTCAGTAACTGAATGTTTCAATGACACTGTAAGACCTTTTTGTAATATATCCGTCCAAGTGCGTATTGAAAATCCCTCCATTCGTAGACTCCTTGTGAAGGCACCTTTGCCGTTCCCTTTCAAAAAGTGATATTACTTCCATTACTCTCTATATTTAGTCGCATTTTAAGTATGTCTGACTTGTCTGATATCATCATAATATCATTTACAATCTCCGGATTGTGCTAATTTCTTTTCAACGTTTGGTTATTGTCTTACCACTGATTTACTTGTTTTTTTTGTTCCTGTGGATTGCCATATTAAAAAATTTCATCTTAATTGGTTCTATAAGGCTTGATCATCTTCCTTTATGTTTGATGGATGCTTTGTTTTCTTATTTGATTGGAAGACTTGCGATATCGAGTAGCAGACTGCTCACTTTTAGCCCCATTAGGTTCGGTATATCCTTACCCCTTTTTCAAAGAATATTGTCCGCAGATTGTTAAGCAACCCCTTCTCTCGTTTCTAGGTAATAATAATTACATATACTCAACACCATAGTCCTCTAATATTCTATAGTTAAATATATAGTGTTGTAATTGGTCACCGCACGTACTATGGAAATTATTGTTCAGGTATATTCCATTTATTTTATACTGATTGTAACTTTTCACGCGCTATTTATAAAGGACAGTGGTACCTCTCCTCGCTGAGTAAATTCTATTACTTCGTATCAAGACTACTGTTTATACTTTGATTGAATTTCTTTCAGTTAAAGTATTCGATTAGAGTATCATTTTCGGTTTCTAAAATAGTTTTTCGTCGGTACTTTAGAGCACTTTGTTTTTTCTACTGTGTCTGTTAGTACTTTGGTCTTAACTTTATACAGTTTTCCACTTTTTTGGTCAAAGAACACTTTTTCTCCGGGCATTATTGTGTCTATTTCCTTTTCTTAAAAAAAAGACCTCAAATGACTGGAAAGTGCAATTAAAGCTATTGCCAGCGTCCCGGCTGTCGATATCCTGTCGACAGCGGCATACAATGCCACGAGTGCAAAGGCTGGTACCAAGAAGTTTGCACAAATATAACGCCTGAGGTTTTTAAACGGTTCAATAAGGATGGTTGCTTATGGCTCTGTCAACAATGCTGTCTGGATGCAAATAGCCCGTTAACCGAGGCCACCTCAATGGTCAATGCTGCGAAGAAGTGTCTTGGCAAGCGCGGTCGAGACACGTCTGTCAGAACTCGATCTGTCGACACGCAGACTGGTGTGAGGAAAGCACAGATGAGTTCGGAAAGTGCCGACTCACATCGTCCAAAGGAGGTAAAACAGCCTCCAAAGAGGTCTGTCCCGACCAAAAACTCGAGAAAAGAAGTTTCTTCTGTCTCTCGTATTCAAAATGGTACCCAACAGGAAACTTCCAGATGCCGAAATCGCAAGTCTTGGTCAGTTTCCGGCGCGAAACATGACTTAACCTCCTAAGTCGTTGAAGACCCTCCGGAATCCCATAGTATGCCTGACGCGACTGTGGTCACTTCTGCAAACAATGTCGACGATTGGGTACAGGTCGTAAGCAAAAGAAGACAAAACGACGTATAAAGGAATCCTGCCCTCATCAAAGTAGTCAAGAAATTGAAGACTGATCACAGCGACAGATCAGTCATTTTTCATAGAATCAGGGAGAGTGAAAGCTCAGAACCGAAAGCGAGTTTTGAGCATGAAATTGTGTTAATTAAACAGTTGCTCAATCAAGTTATGCCCCAAGATATCTCCGAAGTCACCTTGCTAAAGGTGTATAGACAAGGTAGCCTGGCGAATTTGAAGCCTGATAAGTCCGGACTGCTTAAAGTAGTATTCAAATCCCCAAATGAACGCGACCCAATTTTACAAAGTAGACATAAATTAAAGGGTTCAGGAGTTTTTCTCCGTAAGGACTTACCCCTGGCGGACCGTGTAAAAAGACGGGAAGCCGAAAAAGAACTACAGCTCAGATTAAACGCTGGCGAAAAAAACCTAAAAATTGTAAATTTTTGGGTTGTGAGGCTTCGACAGAGGATGATGTCGAAGCCACTCTGGGTGAAGCACGAGGCCACTTAAACCGGCTTCGGATCTGTTACAACAATGCCTGGAGCTTGCTCAATAAGCGATCGGAACTAGGTGTACAGATTGACTCTACTAGGCAAGACATAATCGTAGTCACAGAAACTTGGCTAACACAGTCTATAGATAGTAGGGAACTTGATCTCGAGGGTTTTACATTCGTAAGGGCCGACAGAATACAAAAGCGTAAAGGAGGAGTAGCTCTATTCATTAGGAATGCTATTTCATTCGCCATTATCGACAGTGTATCTCATGAGAGTGGGATGTGTGAATTAGTTAGATGCCGCTTGAAATGCAAGGGACAAGAACTGCTGCTTGGTTTGCTCTACCGCAGCCCAAGCTGTGAGGTAAATGAGGTCCTGCTAAGCAGTCTCAACACTTAGTCACGAAGTGGTCGATGTCTAATCCCAGGAGACTTCAATGCTACTATGGTAGACTGGGGAAATCTGCGAACTGAATCGTCAGCAAATTCCTTCGAACAGGAACTAGTTGATGCGGTTATCACATGAGCCCTAGTGCAACATGTGAAAGAAGCAACTAGGTACGACCCGGGCTCTGTATCATCCTAACTAGATCTTATATTGACTCACTATGAGGATGACGTTGCAAACCTGGATTACATGCCACCCTTAGGCAAAAGTGATCATGCAGTTTTAACCCTTGACTTCCATATAACTGTCGATCACGAGCACGCCTCAGATCAATCCAGGCCTAACGTCTGGAATGCAAACATGCCAGACATCATGAAATCAGCATCATCAGTAGATTGAACAATAGACCCAGAATCATCAATCGAAACGGCTTGGGACGTATTCCAGAATTTATACTTAACAGTTACTTCCCCCCGCATCCCTTGGACTAGACCTCGAGGGTCGAGAAACTCCCACAACGGTTCAGTAGGGAGGTTCGCATCCTTCTCCGTAAAAGAAGGAAAATATAGGATTGATTTAGGTTACTGGGGACTGATGAGGCAAAATCTCAGTATCGAAAGGCTCGGAATACCTGTGCCTCGACCCTCCGTAAGGCCAGAAAGCTGTACGAAGAGATAATCGTTAAGGGATCCACAGAATGCCCTAAACGCTTGTATTCGTATATAAACCAAAGGACAAAAAGAAGAAATGTTCCTTCACTATGGGGAGACAGTACTGCCTCATCACTAGTGGAGGACGACTTTGGCAAAGCTCAAGTATTCTCTAAATACTTTAGCAATGTATATACCATAGAAACACCCTCCTCACCAGTCTATGAAAATCTCCCCACACAAACACTGGACAGCGTGACCATTAAAGAACTCAATGTCTTTGGTCTGCTAATTAAGCTTGATATAGGTAAATCCACTGGACCCTATGAGCTGCATCCTAGGTCACTAAAGGAATTAGCTAACTTCGTTGCGAACCCTTTAAGTATATGTTTTAATCTATCCGTAAACCAGGGTCGTCTACCAAAAGACTGGAAGAACACCATAGTAAGTCCAGTCTTCAAAACAGGTACAAAACATAAGCCTGAGAATTACCGACCCTTTAGCTTAACCAGTGTGGTTGTTAAAATCTTAGAAAAGATTATTCGGAAGGAGCTGTTTAAGTACCTCGATGAAAACCGGATCCTCTCGGAAAAGCAGCATGGTTTTAGGACAGGTTATTCTTGTCTCACTAACTTATTAGTCGCTCGTGAAAGCTGGTGCGCTCTTAAGGACCAGAAGTTACCTGTAGACGTAGCCTACATCAATTTCAGCAAAGCTTTCGACAAAGTTCCGCACAACCGGCTGTTATATAAGCTTAGGAATGTCGGGATTGGAGGCAATCTATTGATGTGGATAAAAGACTTCCTAGTTGGGCATCAACAAAGAGTACGGGTGAACTCCAAGTTGTCTAGCTGGGAAACTGTGCTTAGTGAAGTCCCCCAGGCTACAGTTTGGTGGCCAGTGTTATTCCTCTTGTACGTAAATGACCTCCCTCGTTTACTACCGTTATCAGTCTTGCTCTATACTGACGATGTCAAGATATGGAGGACGATACAAAGTAAGGGTGATAGCTTGGAACTTCAAAATGACCTGGAAAATTATCTGAATGGTCTCAAACCTGGCAGTTGCTGATAAATACTTCCAAGTCCATCGTGATTCATATCAGTCATCAAGGTAGAGATACATACACGATGAATAAAACTGAGCTACTTGTTGTCCAGACACTTAATGACTTAGGAGTCATAGTTAGTCAAGACTTAAAGACTACTGCACACTGCCGTGCAATAGTCGCCAAAGGTTTTGGAACTTTATGGTCCAAACGTAAGTCTTTTAGTCATCTCGACGCTAAAACGTTTCTGACTTTGTGTACAGTGTTCGTGCGTCATAAACTTGAGTACTTCATACAAGCAGTTAGCTCCTGCCTAAAAAAAGACAATGGGCTCTTGGAAAGGGTTCAGAGAACAGCAACTAAGCTGAATCCTAGAATAGCGAAGCTCCCGTATGATACTAGACTCACCAAGCTAAACCTATTCCCGTTGTCATATCGAAGAATCAGAGGCGACTTGATTACTGTTTTCAAATTGCTTAGTGATAAATTCGCACTTGATATGCCCTCATTTTTCTTGTCTTCCGAAACAGAAAATTTACGAGGACACTCCAAAAAGTTCACAAGCCCGGGATAAATTACTTGTCAGCTGACTGTCGACTTTCCCATCGAATCATTAACGAGTGGAATTCATTACCTCAGCGCGTGGTTGAGGCTCCATTCGTCGACTCTTTCAAAAGAAAGTTGTATCAACTGAGAGACCATCATCGCCCAGACTGACACAGGCCATCAAACATCCTGTCCTTTCCAAATCGAAATGCATCAAACTTTCATAATCATGATGAAATTAAACAACAACTTATTCTCTTCACTACATAAAATACTCTTTTAAAAATTGGACGTAATCATAAGACAAATACTCGTCACTAGTTCAAGGTTTGATGTCTTGATCGTTTTTCTGGATGAATTAGGGCCACATCAAGGTTGGAATCAAGGTAGTCTTGGACCCCGCTAAAAACACTGACAAAAGGGGATTCAGGCCTTCATGATTTTGTAAACCTCAGGTACTTTTATTCTATGTTTCATACGGTTATTTTGCATTTTCATCGTATTTTTAAAGCTATGATTTCTGCATAAAACCACCTGTCTGTGACGAGACGTGTTCCAATACACCTTAGCCATTAATAGGTTTTTTATTACCCTACTTTTTGAATCATTCAGAATTTATACATTTCAGAGCCCATGTCGTTTTTAGCGTTTTGTGTTGCAGTGAATATGTTTGCGCTAGGTCCGATGTGAACACGAAAGAATAAATTTCATGTCGTTTTGTAGCAAATTTGGTATCATAGATCGAATCCAGCAATACAAGTAACTAAAACTAAGATGTATACAACTCGTTTCATATTCAGGATGGCCGCAGTAAACATGTTCATGTTTCAATTGAATGATAAATTTTAGCAAATGAACTGATCCACTCCTGGTTAGTTTTTACTGCCGATGAAATTTACATCGAAGTTAAAAAAATCACTGTCCTACGACAAAACTACTGTAATCACTACATAAATCTAATACATTTCTTCTTGGTAAACCAACACTGATTATTAGTATTTCGCAAAGCATTCCTAATTCTGTTATTTACATTTCTCGTACGTTTAAATCTAAAGGCAGCAGGCTCTTATTAAATCTGAGCGATAGGTTGATAAGATGGTATGATGATTAGGAGTAGTTGAAATAATGTACTAAGAATTCCTGAAATAGTGCTATTTAACGCAGGTAGAACTAGATGAACACAAGTGAACTTATCATATTTAGAATTCGTAGTAAACACACAATCAATTTCAAAGTAATCATCAGTTAGTTCAAATACTTCAAACGGTCTTACGGTTCTAATTAAGTGCTATGCTCGTTAGAATAGTGGCAGACCTATCAGCAGACACATTTTAAGGCTCTTCGTAAAAATACTCCACGATATGATTAACAGAGGTTATATGCCCTACAAAATTTATAAATAAGAACCGAATGCTTCGTAAATGCCTAATAAAATGAGTCAACAAACACCCAGATAAGACTATCGTAAGATGTGTGTATAAGTCCGTTATTTGTTTTCCTCAGTGGCCACCATAATGGGGATATATTGGAATTCATTCGTAAATCATATAATTTGGTGGTAATCTAATATTTGTATGCAGATTATTTCACTCGTAAATTAGTCAAGAAGATCCATACACCACTTAAGAGCGATTTACTTCTTCAATGAAGTTCTAATAGTTGATCACTTTTGATAGTCGCAAAAAAGCATCAGATACTGCCCTCCGACCATAATGACACAATACCATGTAGCTAAGTACGTCCAAGAGTCGTTCTCCAAACTCCCTATTCTTAATTTAAGTTTGTTAAGCTTGTTTTCATGGTATTGGGTAGCTGAATGCCCGATCACTGCCTATCTATACGTCATGTGCCCTGTATTAGGTAATAGGCAACCAAACCAGAACGTGAAAACATCTAGTAAAGGTGATTGTCAGCTTACTCTGTCTAAATGTATTTATTTATTATTTATTTAAACGCATAAATATTGGTACAAAGGGGCACCAGATATATATACGCCGCACAAATCTTATTTGATTTGTGTGAGGGCTGTGATACTGTCCGGGTGCCCAAATTGAAGCAGGTGGTTTTCTTACGGGGCTATATACGCGTGGCCATCGCATTGAGACTGGAACATATAACTAATCTTTCTTTAAGTCTTGAAATCTATAAGTACTTTTCACTCCCTATTTTTTATTCGTTTAGCCTTTGGTGTTCTTAACTCTGGGTTTTAACAACTTATCTAACCTCATCTGTAAGTAAATTTCAATACTAACGTTCGGTGGGATGCAGGACACACTTTTCGTTACGCTTAGGACTCAGTTGTATATACCTGCATCTCAGCCCGACCGGTGCTGCTACCTTAACGTGGTGGTTGGGCTTGCCTATCGTGATGGACCAATCGAGTCATACTGGCTGAAATAATCGTTCCTCAAGGCCCTACCATGTCAGACAGTTTGGTTGAAAAGCGGTAAGACTAAAAGCAGCAAACCCAAGGTCCTAAGGTGAAGTCGTACTGCTTACTGTACAGAGGTGTGACGGCAGTAAGGTGTTTCCTTCAGACAACCAGCATAACAGCGATGCTGCCTTCCCGCAAGGAGGGGTATATCCGTCTCCGGCGGTAAGGTCCCAACAAGTACGGAGCTAACACAAAAATTACCCACAAAAAGGTCGTGTGTGACCGACCTCAAACAGTTTTTACTTGGGCACTGCGGTCACTTTCTCAGGTCACTAAGACCACCTCTAACCCAATTTTGTTTTCAGGTACCTCCAGAAGAACGCTTCCACGGTGTGGGCAACCGGGAAGTGACAACTGCCCTCATACCTCTAACAGCACTCAAGATCACTGTACTCATAATTAGTTTCCCTCTCCAATTGCTATTATTCTTCCCACTGTTTGAGAATGGTGGGTAACTGTAGAGTAGCTGAAGGCCAGATAAACTGTTCTCTAACGTGTTCCACCCATCGTTCCATACGTCTGGGCTGAGAGCAGATAAAGGTTTTGTCTTTTTCCGAAATTGTTTCGCTTACACTTGACTTCTTAATTCTGGTTTCTTTTATTAGTCTAAAGAGTTGTCTGGTGTTGCCTACAACCGCTGTCTTTTCCATTTCTTTTGCTTTCGTTACCCGCCGCTGCTCACAATCGTTAGCTAGACTTTTGGTTAACCTAGATCTGATTTGCTTTCGCTCTTCATCGTGTTCAGAGCCTGATGGTATGAGGGTGTGCATTCTTAGGGTCTACTTTTTCCAACCCCACCCCCCTGTGAAAGGCAGCATCGCTGTTATGCTGGTTGTCTGAAGGAAACACCTTACTGCCGTCACACCTCTGTACAGTAAGCAGTACGACTTCACCTTAGGACCTTGGGTTTGCTGCTTTTAGTCTTACCGCTTTTCAACCAAACTGTCTGACATGGTAGGGCCTTGAGGAACGATTATTTCAGCCAGTATGACTCGATTGGTCCATCACGATAGGCAAGCCCAACCGCCACGTTAAGGTAGCAGCAATGGTCGGGCTTTCAGTATGGTGGTCCAGTTTTAGCGATTAGGTTTACTAATATTTTGGCTAAAATCTTGGAATTGGATTTAATCCCATCTGATTGGTCGCAATCATTGGTTGTCCTAATATATAAGAAGGGGTCAAAATCATCCTGTGATAACCATAGAGGGATTAATTTGACTAACATAGCATCTAAAATACTAACCTCGATCGGACGCCTAACAAAGGCTTGTGAAAGCAAACACGAGAAAATCAGACTGGCTTCAGACTTGGTCGTGGCTGTATCAACCACACGCAGGCATGCTTATCGGCGTCAGACAATAATAGTCTTTCTTAACTTAGAAGCAGCATTTGACTCTTTAGACTGAGAGGTTCTGTGGCAGTGTGTCATTGAAAGGTGTACCTCAGAAGTACATAAACCTTGTGAAGGTTCTCTACTCGAACACTACCAGTCGAGTGAGGGCTTATGGCGAACTGTCATCTAATTTTGAAACCTCAAGTGGTGTCAGATAAGGTTGTTCACTATCTTCATTTTTGTTTAGTTTCATCATAGATCTACTACTGAGAATAACGTTCTCGTCGACTGAATTTTCGGGAATCGATCTTCCGGAGGTCCACTCATCGACTTGGAATGTGCAGATGAGTCCTGTTTGGTAAAGACGCTGATAAAATGCAGTCTTTTGGTAGCACTGAGTAACAATGCAAGGATGTTTGGAATGCGTTTCTTCCCCTTTAAATGTAAATTGTTACTCCAGGACTGGTCTGCGTCAACACCTGAAGTAAGCATAGGGAGTGAAGTAGTCGAACACGTCGACTTCACTTATCTTGGAAGTCAGGTCAACCCTAGTGGGTTGGTGTCTGACAAAATTTCTACACGGATTCAGGAAGCTCGTCTGGTCTTTGCCGAAAATACGCCACTACCTATCACGAAGGCAAGTTATCCGTCTATCATTTAAAGGACGAGTATACTGCACAGCAGTTCGTTCTGTTTTACTTTATGGTTGTGAAACGCTGCCATTAAGAGTAGAAGATACTCGTAAGTTACTAGTATTCGATCACAGATATCTTAGAAATATTGCTCACATCTGCTTGGATCACTGGGTAAATAATAGTGAGGTTAGACGCAGGGTATTAGGGAATGATGGTAAGTCAGTTGGTGAGGTTGTAAATCTTCACCGACTGAGATGGTTGGGCCACGTGTTGCGTATGCCTGAAAACCGATTACCACGACGCGCAATGCTGACTGGTGTTGGATACAGGTGGAACAAAGTTAGGGTCGGTTAAACTAAAACGTGGCATCAGTCATTGAAGTGACTTCTGGTTTGAGCCATGTTCGTAGATGCAGACTACTTGATTGGGGTCCGCGTGACTATCGTACCTAATTGTTGGAGACTCTGGGTGACATGGCTCAGAATCGATCACAATGGCGCAGGTGTATGCACTCTTCGTCCTCCCTTAAACCGTGAGATTAAAATTAATTTATACCTTTATTTCTAAGAACTTATTCTTTCTTCCTGTATTGCATCCTTTTATGCAATCTTTATTTCATATAATAATGCCTATTAAGTAACTACCATGAATTTGGTATTCACCTTGTTGTACTAATGAGGTGTGGCAACTTGGACCGATGCATATATATGCCTGGTTCTACGTTGTAGCTGACTGACTGATCTGCATCTCAGTATTGAGGCTCACACTGGGAATCCCGTTCTGAATTCCACTATTAGCTGTTTATTTATTTATTTATTTATTTAAACACATAAATATTGGTACAAAGGGGCACCAGGTATATATGTGCCGCACAAATCTCATTTGATTTGTGTGAGGGCTGTGATACTGCCCAGGTGCCCAGACTGAAGCAGGTGGTTTTCTTAGGGGGCCACACTCGGAGCCTTTGACCTGAAGGTCTAGTCCACAAGGTAGTGGAGCATCGTGAGGAGATGCAGTCCCATGGTAGCCGGTGACCAATAATTGGTTCATACGCCATTCGTTCCCTCAGGATACTGGAGCCCATATGCACCATTTGTTTGGAATCAGGGTTTTCCAACTCCTCTAGGTGGATCCTCCACATCCACCAACCCGGTTAAAGCGCCGGACATTCGCTTTTCGTCCTCTCAATTTGGTAAACAACAGTTATGCCACGAGAAGGCAGTGAGTAGGACTTCCCTGGCAAAGGCTATATATTCGTGTGGCCATGTGAGAGCATTTCGAGAGGGAGAGCGGACTCTCCCTACTCTCGGCCATACCAGGGCATTTGAGAGCTAGTGTTCAACTTTATTCAAAAACATGTAACTAAATGGTAGTGCCAAAGCAATCCACTCAGGCTGCAAATTTTGCTGTCCTTGTCTAACTCATCCTTTTCATTACTCAAAGTGATCGCTAATGACTCGAACTTACGAATTTTTATCCTTCATATAATTTGTTTTGGCTATAAAACATATTCTAAGGTAGTATGGATAGATAGATTTTTGGTATTGTTCACTTATCTAAGCTAAATGGCTTAACCGTGAGGCTTTCACTGTCGTTTTGAACAATATCGTCAGCACCTTCCCGCAAATATTCGTGGTTTTTAATTGTCGATATCCTTGAAACTACCTGCTTATAATGGAACAATCAGATAAGTGGTATGCCACATAAATTTGTTAAATCAGTCGATGAGCCCGTGAACTAGAGTTGTGACAAGTGGTTAGGTCGTTTGACTTTCACTCAGTCTCAGGTTTAAACCCTCCTCAACCTACTTTGGTTTGTGCACCTGAGTAATATCACTAACATAAAGTGGGGTTCGAAGACAAGTGCACAAATGTATATCTAGTAAATTAATAATAAACTACTACGTTATGCTGTTATATTCAGTCACTATCATCTCCTTGGCATTCACTCCGGTTAGAAAAGAATAAGATTGCATGAAAAACTTTATTGTTAGAGGTGAAGTAATTTTTCTTGGATGCGTTGATGATCGGAATCACCAAACAGGGAAATGCGAAAAATGACATTGACTAAGTAAATAATTCACATACTCATAATATCTCACTTGCTCCTGCACCTTACTAGCTACGGGGTCTGTCTGACTTTCTCCAATAAATCATGAACATTCAACTGAGGCAGCCAGAAGTATGTTATGAGACATAGCAGCTTGAACCAGAAAAAAATGTTCTGTTTTACTGATTGTTTGGTTATTTTGTAAAGTTTACCATTCGTTTAAAGTTTCTCCCACTTTTTGTCTTTGTTTAAGAGAAATGAAGGAAATGAAAAGTGAGTTAACAAAACAGGATGGTGCGAATTTTGTTTCATCTCTTCAAAAAGCCAATTCTGAAAAAAATTCAAAACAATATCGATGGTTAGAACAATGCTATGAGATAGTTATATCTGCGAAAATCGAGAATAGTAATAATAACAATAGTGGTGATATACCAGTTATTCCAATTGATGGAGGTTCAGATGCTGGTATGTTTTGTGTAGTCGGTGCTCAATTCGATCCATCTCGTATTATCTATCACGGCTCTACTACCACTTCTAATAATAATGATAATACTAATAACAATAATTCGAAATCCATGGAACCGGGTGATATAATCTTAGCTATTGATGGTTATGAACTCTCAGGTTATACAAAACGTGATGCTATTACATTATGTAATGCTTGCCTACAATCTCATTCACATGTCCGATTACATCTTAGTCCACCTCATGCATTAGTTACAAGTAGTACAATGTTGTCAAGCTTTTTGGCCATTTCATTTGCGATGGACTCACCAGAGTATGCCCTTCAAGAAAAAATACGAGAGAATGTTTATCAACGTGTAGTACCTTGTAAGTAAACATTTTCTAAAAACTTAAATAATGATTTGATATTGGGATATTTTTTATCCTATCCTTTCTTTTTTTTATATCGTACACATTTTGTTTATTTTGGATCCCAGTTCTGAAAATCGCTACAACCTAAACCGCTTCCTTAATTCACCTTCAAAGTTCTTTGTTCTTTTATACGGTTGGTGGTCGACAGTTAATTGTAAATCTTATTTAAATCTTTTCATATATTCTCTTATTGTTAGGTACAACTAGATTACCCAGAGCAGAAGAAGTAGATGGAGTCCATTATCGTTTTATGAATGTACCTCAATTTCTTGCACTTGAACGTAGTGGACAATTATTAGAAAGTGGAATGTATAAAGGTATTATACTCTCACTGTTTTCAACCGTATTTTATTCGGTAGTTTTCTAATTTAGTGTAGTTTCTGTTTATAATATTATGCTAAGATATAATTATGGACATTGTATTTTCGTGTATAATGGTTTATCGTGAGATATGTTTCTCAATGGATGTATGTCAGATTTCAGAGTAATGTCATTATCTGCTTCATTTTAAGCGTAAAATGATTAGAGTATTTACTTCATTTAGAAAGCTAGACTGATTAGTTTGAGCTGTCTAATGACAATGCCAGCCTTCACATATAAGTTTGGTTCGGGGTCTAGTATAGAAAAATGTTTATGCGTACATAAACATGTACTTGGCAAACAGATTATTATTATTATTATCATTATTGAATAATGGGATGTGGGCAAAGTTGGTATATATAATCTTCCTACTACTCCCCAAAAAATCTTTCTCATGAACTACATCAAATAGGAATTCGATAGTCACAATATTTTACATTTTCACTAAACACAAAACATTTCTAGCTAATAATATAATTGATGAGTTATTACAGGAGATGAACAACTATATGATGCGATGAAGAAACTGACAGGAAAATATAGTAAACCAGAGAGACCGATCAAGGACAAAGAAGGAAAGCCAATCACTAAAATTTAAGGACAAAAGAACAGATGGGTGAGGCACTTCGAGGAACTCCTAAGTAGACCAGTACCTTTGAATCCATCGGATATCGAAGCAGCACGACCTGACAATATGCCAGACGAAGCAATAAAGTCACATATAAAAGTAACTGCAAGCATGCTCTATGTTCTATTCAGGAAGATTTAGGAGGAAGAACAAGTGCCACCGACAGACTGCGAAGATGGATACCTCATCATGATACAAAACAAAGGAGATCTGAGCAAATGTGAGAACAACACAGGAATCACACTACTACTGGTACCAGGAAGAGTTTTCAACAGAGTGTTATTGAGCTGGATAAAAGATTCAGTAGACGTTCAACTTCAAGATCAACAGACTGGATTTCGTAAGGATCGGTCGTGTACAGACCAAATCACGACACTTAGGATCATCGTCGAACAATTAATTGAATAGAACTCGTCACTATACATCAAATTCCCCCACTATCAGAAAGCGTTTGGTTATGTGGATAGGAGAACACTATGGAAACTTCTTCGACACTATGGTGTGAGTACCTGAGAAAATCATCAATACGGGATCCATACGACGGACTACCGTGCGAAGTGGTGCATGGAGGACAACTGACAGATGCATTTCCAGTAAGGACCTGAGTCAGACAAGACTGCCCACTCTCCCCCTTCCACTTTCTTATATTGATTAACTGGATTATGAAGACCTTGACATCTGACGGGAAGCACAGAATAAAACGAACAGATTGGATGCAACTAGACGATTTGGACTTCAGAGATGACCTGGCCCTTCTATCCTATACACACGAACAAATACAGGCCAAGACAAACAGTGTAGTAGCAGCCTCTGCATCAGGAGGCCTCATCATACACAAGGGGAAAACCAAGTTCCTCAAATACAACACGGAGAACACCAACCCAATCACACTTGATGGTGAAACTCTAGAAGAGGTGGAAACATTCACGTACCTATCTTAGCATCATCATCGATGAACTAGGAGGACCTGATGTAGACGTAAAGACAAGGACTGACAAAATAAGGACAACATTTTTACAGTTGAAGAGTATATGAAACCCAAAACAACTGTCTGCAAGACAACGTCAAAGTGAGAATCTTCAATACGAGAGTCAAGACGGTTCCAATGTACGGAGCTGAAACTTGGAGAACGACTACAACCTTCATTAAAAAAGTACAAGTACTTATAAGCAGTTGTCTACGCCAAATACTCAATGTCCGTTGTTCGGATACCATTAGTGACATCCGACTGTGGAAGAGAACAAAACAGGTTCTAGCTGGAGAGGAAATTGGAAAAAGACTTTGAAAGTGGATAGGCTACACAGTAAGGAAATCATCAAACTGCATCACGAGGTAGGCGCTAACTTGGAATCCTGAATGGAAACGAAAAAGTGGATGACCAATGAACACATGGTGTCGGGAATTGGAAGCAAACATCTAAAGAATGAATAACAACTGAAAACAAGTAGAAAGGATTGCCCAGGACAGAGTTGGATGGTGAATGCTGGTGAGCGGCATATGCTCCTCCATGAGGAGTAGCAGGAGTAAGTATTACGGAGGATAAATATGTAGTCTTCAATTTCTTTTAATGGCGTTGTTTCAAATCACATTTTTGTTAGTTCATCTTAGCATTCACTTTTACATACTACATCCATTCCTCAGTTTCATTCTTAAAAATTTATCCTATGAATTGTTTTCTTTTCAATTCTTTGTTCTATTTCAGTTTATTATCTAAAAAGGTCCTATCCATGTGTATATTGATAAGGACAAGCATACGCTAAGCTGTCAATTAACTTATAACTTCGTCCTATGATGAAAGGCACCAGTGTTAATAGTAGTAATCTTTATGACTCATGATACCTTGTCTCACTTTTGTGTCGTTTATTACAATAGTGCGGTTGTTAACCCTGTTTTTTGATGGTAGTAACGTTTGCACAATAGTTTCTGGTTTCAGTAGGTTTTATTTTACAGGTTAGTTAACTTCAACCTTGATTTGAATAAATTTGTATGATTTCCAATTGGTTGCAAGAGTGAATACATAATGAGCTGATTCATACATGATTGAATTTATTTGCATAAAGATTTATTCACACATATCACGCACATGCACAAGTGTACAATGGGTTGCTCACTTATTCAACCAGCATAGTGATAAAAATAATATGATGGATGATGATTATTAGTCGCTTAGATATGTATGTCTATATTGGTGATATATATATGATAATGTACAAGACAATGGTACTGTTTTTCGTCTCTTTTAATAGTCCAATATGACCATTTCTGAATAGTATTTGTGTTGTGAAAATCTCAAAAATCCCGTATTGTAGTTTGTTTGAAAGAATATTTAGTCATGCATACGTAATAACCAAAAAATTAAGGTTAAGCTACTTCGACTTCAGTAAATTTGAACTCTTTAATTCATTGAAATCATGAACCGATTCAAGTTAAACCATCATTGAAAACCTAGTAGCACTAGACTGCCATTTCATCCCACTATGGGATTCAGCAATGCGTATCCACGACTGAGCATACGGGGATCGAAACCAGGACATTTGGTTTTAACCTGTAAACCATTAAGCCGACATTTAACTATGATCAATCCATAACCTTTACTTCATGCTTTTTACACTAACTAAACCACATCTGAAGCTATTTAAATTGAAATAGTAGTGGAATTTTTTCAACAGAGTATACATCAATTCAAACTATAAGATGTACAAGTAGTCAGACATATGGGTTTGTTTCCGTTTGCTGTTCGCGTAATATCAACCAATTCCATTACTAAACAAACTTATATTGTCTTGTATTCTATTTAAAATGTAAAAAAAATTAATGTAACTCGCGAACTAAATCTCAATCGGTTTTGAGCAACACGTTTTGCCATACTATCCAGGTACCACAGTCCAAGGTAGATGGATAAGGATTCAAACCTGCACTCAAATGGCTAGAAGCTCAGTATTTTGACCACTGTATTGCCTCACTACACTTGTCTCTGTTATCCAGGAAAAACATTAGTTCGCACTTATTTGTTTGCAGCCAGTGATGATTGCATGTCAATAAAAGGGAGAGAGAGAAATAAGGACAATAGCAAAAAACCCTGTGTATTAATATACATTTATTTATTTATTTAAATACATAAATATTGGTACAAGGAAGCACCAGATACATATGCGCCACACAAATCTCATTTGATTTGCGTGAGGGCTGTGATACTGCCCAGGTGCCTAAACTGAAGCAGGTGGTTTTCTTAGGGGGCCTTTGACCTGAAGGTCTAGTCCACAAGGCAGTGGAGCATCGTAAGGAGATGCAGTCCCATGGTAGCCGAAGACCAACGATTGATTCATACACCATTTGTCCCTTCAGGATACTGGAGCCCATATGCACCATTGGTTTGGAATCAGGGTTTTCCAACTCCTCTAGGTGGATCCTCCACATCCACCAACCCTTTTAAAGCGCCGGACATTCGCTTTTCGTCCTCTCAATTTCGTAAACAACAGTAATGCCACTGTGAGAATGCAGTGAGTAGGACTTGTTTGGCAGAGGCTATATACGCGTGGCCATATGAGAGCATTTGGAGAGGGAGAGTGGACTCTCCCTACTCTCGGCCGTACCAGGGCATTTGAGGGCATTACATTACTGCACAACTATAATGAATTACACCCGTAAACTAACGATAGTAATAAAAACAAATGGAAAACAAGTAAATAAAAGAGATATTTTGAAGATTTACAAGAAAATAATTAGTAAATGTGTACGCATCTTTGCTATCCACTTCAAATTTATTACTGATTACGCACATCTTATGTATTATTATACAGAAAGTTATTACTGCTCTACTTGAATTAAGCTAACAGTCGGTAACTTTTTTTCTTGATGTCGTAACTTGATCTAATAACCGTTAATTTTTTGTTCAAATCAGTCCTACATCTATCATCATTCCTGGTCCTGGTTGGGCTATGTGTAACCTTTGTATTAGACACTTCAATCTAAATACTTTTGCGATGTAATAGACTAATTCTTCGTGTCAAAAACAGCCCTTACTACAATAGTGTTGATTCTGATCAGACAGTTATAATCGAATTAGGATCTGGAACAAATGTGTGTAGATCCTAATTGTTAGGTTTCCTATTAGCGAAATAAAAAAGCATTAAGTAAATGAGACATTGTTCTATCAACGGGATACATTAGGATCCTAGCATTGAAATACACACTGACAATTATTCTCTAAGGAATAATATACTCATGGGTCACCCTATGAAGTTTGGAAATTTTGGGTCTGAATGTCGTGTGTTAGTAATCATTTTCAGTGCTATATGCTAAAAGGTCACATTACGTATGTACACGCCCATCTTGAATGTTATTTGTTTTCTTACATATAAGTTGTCTTTAAAATGTTTGGTCCCTTTTCTTTTCGTTTTCCTAGGTAATCATTATGGTACACCTCGACCAGACCCTAATTCTACTGCTTTAGATCCTGTGTTCTTAGAACAATTCCACTTATCCTCTACAGATATTTCACAAATCAGTGATGATGCGTGTAGAATCCCACCGCCATTAGCACCACTAAGCTCATTTAATACATTTGCAATGCATGCTACCACTACCACTGCTGCTTCGGGGACTAATGGCAGTAACATTACTACTACCAGTAGTAGTAGTAGCAGTAATAACACTAGTAATAGTGTAAAATTAAATGATCCATTACAACAATTACCAACATGTTCTCCACCACCGCCTCCACCAATTCGCAATTCATCAATAACAAAAAATTCTAATATTGCCTGTAATACTAATAATATTAATATTAATCATGGTAAAGCATCGACTAATCTGTTGACTTTATGCACAACTGAAAATTTTTTGACAAAAACAATCGATAACAACAATAACAGTAAACAGTTAAATGGATTAAATGAATTAAATGGTAAATTATACCTACCACGTCCAAAATTTTCGAATGATGAAGCTAGTTTATGGTCACCTAACGATATTCATTTAATGGATGATCATAAAACAATCATGTTGCCTACAGCAACAACAACAACAATGTCAGTTACTGCCAATACTATTACTATTACAACTACTACCAATACTAACACTACTAATATGAATACTGCTACTATGTCTAATCATGTCAATACGTCAATGACTAATGGTTGTTCACTCATTGAAAGTGTAAGTATAAGTGTATTATGATGTGTAATTGTTTTTCAGTAGACATTATTTTGTACAGTTTTCTTATTTTCTGATAATTCCAATTTTATTCACCGTCAGTTATCAACACTAGTACTTCGATAGTTAAAGCATTGTTGTTTCAATCTATAATTTGCAGACTCATTTATTTTGACCATTAAATCTCACACAAATAGTGTGTAGCTTAAAACCGAGTAAATATATATAGACCTGTACTTGGTAAATGTGTTATGTAACTATTGTTTAGACCTGATACATATTTATATCAATCCGAGTTAGTGTATGTTTTTATTTATTTATTTATTTAAACACATACATATTGGTACATAGGGGCACTAGATACATATGCGCCATACAAAACAATGAGAGTGGGAAGAGAAAGGGGTAAGACGCGTACATATGAAGAAGAAAAAATAGGATGAAAAAAAGAGAAGAGTAATGATGGGGGGATCTGAAATGTACAACCAGAAGACTCAGTTCAGTCAGTCAGTCACAACGTAGAACTTCGTACGTACGTACATCAGTTCGAGTTGCCATACCACATTAGCACAGAGATGCAGTTATCGATTCAAATCCCATAGTGGTAGAAGTAGTAGGAGTATAATCAGAAATCCAAAAGATTAGGGGTTTCAAGAAATTATTGAAGGAGTATAGTACAGTGAAATAAATTTGGAAAGAGAAAAAGATAAAGACATGAGGAATTCAGAAGATTAGAATTTGGTAGAACACAAAGAGTGGATGCATCTTCGCCATTGCAAACGATTTTGAGCCATGTCATTCAAGGTCTCTAACCATCGGTTGCTGTCATCTCGCGAATCCCAACCAGGTAGTCTACACCTACCAACATGGCCCAGTCCACTTGTCAGTGACTTCATTGATTTGTGCCACGTTTTGGTCTGGCCACCCCTAGCTTTCTTCCAACCTACTCCTACACCATGAAACATTGCACGTCGGGGCAGTCGGTGGTCGGGCATACGTAACACATGTCCCAGCCATCTCAACTGATGAAGTTTCACTACTTCATCAATCGATTTGCCATCCCTACCTAGTACTCGTTTCCTAACAACTGCATTACTTACCCGGTGGTCCCAGGATATACGAGCAATGCTTCGAAGACACCTATGATCGAACACTAGTAGCCTACGAATATCCTCTACTCTTATTGGCCATGTTTCACTGCCATAGAGTAGGACGGACCGAACTGCTGCACAGTAAACCCGTCCTTTTGTTGCTAGACGGATATCTCGCCTACTCCATAAATGACGCAAGTTGGCGAAAGCTAGACGAGCCTTCTGTATCCGTGCTGAGATTTCGTCACATACCAGACCACAAGGGCTGATGAGACTTCCAAGATAAGTGAAGTGGTCTACACGCTCAACTACTTCACTCCCTATCATTAGTTCAGGTGTCGATGCAACCCAATCCTGAAGTAACATTTTGCACTTCGAGGGAGAGAATCGCATTCCGAACATGCCTGCATAGTTGCTTATAGTGGTCAGAAGACTCTGCATGTTGTCAGCGTCTTCACCGAGTAAAACTATGTCGTCGGCGTATTCTAAGTCGACAAGTGAGTCTCCTGGTAAAAGTTCAACTCCTGGAGGTTTAGCTGATGAAAGTACTATCTCTAAAAGTAAGTCAATGACAAAGTTAAACAAGAATGGGGAGAGTGGACAGCCCTGACGAACGCCACTTGTGGTAATCAGTTCTGATGACAGTTCGCCATAGGCTCTAACTCGACCAGTTGTGCTCGAGTAGAGAGCCTTTATGAGGTTAATGTACTTCTTTGGTACTCCTTTCAGTGACAAACATTGCCATAGAACCTCACGATCAACAGAGTCAAATGCCGCCTTAAGGTCAAGAAATACTACTATTGTGGGACGTCTGAATTTGTGTCTATGTTCTAGGACCTGACTTAGGGTGAATATCTGGTCTATGCAACCACGTCCAGGTCGAAAACCAGCTTGGTTTTCTCTAGTCTGCTCTTCACGAGCTTTGGTTAGGCGACCTAGTATTATTGAAGCTAATATTTTAGACACTATATTAGTCAAACTGATCCCTCTGTGATTGTCACAAGAGGACTTTTGTCCTTTCTTATAAACTGGCACAATCAGTGATTGGGACCAGTCAGATGGAATTACGTCCAGTTCCCAGATTCTACCTAAGACCTCAGTCAATCTCACTGCTAGTACTGGACCACCATCCTTAAAAATCTCAGGGGTCAACCTGTCAGGGCCTGCTGCTCTCCCTCGCTTCAGATTTCCTATAGCTTTTTCAACCTCACAGAGGGTTGGAGGACTTACATCAATTTGCCATTCAGGACGACTGGGGATCGTGGGTAATTGAAGTGTGGCTGAAGGCCAGTTGAACTGATCCCTAAAGTGTTCTGCCCATCGATCCAACCTCCTGGATTGAGAATGAATTATATGCCCATCTTTATCTGAGATGGTTTCACTGATATTCGGGTTCCTAATACCGGTTTCTTTAACGAGTCTGAATAGCTGCCTACTGTTACCTATTGCCGCCGCCTTTTCCATCTCTCTTGCTTTCGCTACCCACCACTGTTCACGATCATTACGTAGACTTCTTATAAGCCTGCGCTTAAGTTGACTCCGCTCTTCGTTATGCTCAGAGCCAGGTGGGATGAGTTTACGAGCATCTATCAGTGCGGTAGATGCTGCCGAGATCCATTGTTTCTCCCTAACGTTATGGTTTACCTTATTAGCGGATATCACTGCTGATTCCACAGCTTTTCGGATGTCATTCCACGCTGCCTCGGGGTGGACACAACTTACATGGCTGCCTAACTGTTTTTCTAGTTGTTCCTGAAATATATTCTTAGCTTGCCTACCATTAAGTAGAACCCTTAGAGGCTTCCCTGCAGTGTCTTTCCTACGTCCAGTAAGACGCAGACAAATACGTGCTCGCACTAGAGCATGATCTGAATCTAAGCATGTGCCCCAGAATGATCGACAGTCTTCTATCGAGCCCCTCCATCGGTGGCTGATAGCGATGTGATCTAATTGGGTCCAACGTTGGGACGAATTCGGGGGTCGCCAGGTCAAAAGATGTTTTTCCTTATGCTTAAAGTTAGTATTTGCAAGAAATAGGCGGTTATCTGAGCATAGCTGCAACAGACGGTCGCCATTATCTGTTCTTTTCGCCATGACACCATAAGATCCACCCAGGTGTCCTTCCCTTTCACTTAGTTTACCTACTTGAGCATTAAAGTCACCTGCTACTATTACTACATCAGAACGCCTAGCTTCTCGGAGAAGGTCAGAAAGTTTCCTGTAGAACTCATCTTTTATATCGTCTGAGCTGCAGTCAGTGGGAGAGTAGGCAGAGACGACGAAGAGGCAACGACGAATTTCCCTATCTTTCCGAGTCCTTACTGATCCGTTTAGTCGAACAGCGCATAGACGACTGTCTACTGGGATCCAGTCTAAAAGAGCTAGTTCTGCCCTAGGACTTAATGCTATACCTACTCCAGCGAGGCCACGGGAAGCAGCGTCAGGGCTTCCAGATACACGGAGCGTGTATCGAGATGAAACTTTATTTTGATTAGGTGCGGTCAAATGAATGACACTACTCGGATCTTGTATGCGCGTTTCGGAGACGCAGCACACATCGATGGTGTAAGATTCTAGAGTTCTAGCTAAGGAAGCCTGTTGTCCTATTTGGCACAATGTTCGGACATTAAAAGTTCCTATATGTAGTTTAGAGCGTGGTTTCAAGAGACCAGGAATAACGTTCTGTGTACTCGAATCGTTTGCCCTAGCGGTGCGACGCGATAAAAGGACGTGGGAAGGGTTAGTCGAGGAGATAACAGAGTTATTAGGTGTAGGAAGGATTTGAAAGCGACCAACTTGGTCTTGTGTGCAGTTAAGGGTATGAGGGCTAGTATCACTTCCCGGCTGCCCACACCGTGGAAGGGTATTTCTTGAGGGACCTGAAAAAGAAGTTGGATTAGTGTTGGTCTTAACGACCTGGGAGCGTGACCGCAGTGCCCAAGGGACATCTGCTTGAGGCCGGTCACGCACGGCCTTTTTGTGGGGGATTTTTGACGTGTTAGCTCCGTTCTTCAAAAGTCCTTACCGCCGGAGACGGAAATCCGTGGGATAAGGCGAGGTGTGCATTTTTAGGGTCGACCTTTTCTAACCCCACCCCTCCTTGTGGGAAGGCAGCATCGCTGTCATGCTGGTTGTCTGAAGGAAACACCTTACTGCTTTCACACCTCTGTACAGTCAGCAGTACGACTTCGCCTTCGGACCTTGGGATTGCTGCTTTTAGTCTCACCGCTCTTCAACCGACCTGTCTGGCATGGTAGGACCTTGAGGAACGATTGTTCCAGCCAGCATAGCTCGATTGGATCATCACGATAGGCAAGCCCGACCACCACGTCAAGGTAGCAGCAACGGTCGGGAGAAGACTCAGTTAAGAAGTTATAACCACTCTTTATGAAGAAAGTAAAAGATTACAGCAGGTTCGCCACTGGCTTCTATTCTGAGCCATATCTGATAACGTCTCTAGCCACTGTGTTGAACCATCTCTCGGACCCCAGCCAAGGAGTCGTGAAGGACCAACAGAAGCTAGCCCTTTGCAGCTAAATGAAATGACGATATTTTCTGAGTTAGTATATCTCCTATCATATCTACTAAAGAGGTGATTAACGCAAGATAAAGAATAACGAAGTCAACGTACATGAAAATAATATCATCTGTAATGGAAAAAATTAAAGGAAAACATAGGCGAACATTGTAGAGTTGATAAGTATGGAAAATATTTGATATCTACATTTAGTTCAAGGTAAATAATGAATGGATTTGCATCCATAAAAACCTTGTTTCAAGTTATATCACCACTTCAGGTTAACAATAATAGAATAAGATCATCCTGTGAAATTCAAATAAAGATGTCTATTTCTCATAATATTGTTTAGTCAAATAGTAAATGACTTCATGTATTGGTTTTCTGTTTAGACCTAACCGTCGCTTGGCCTCCTGACAATGTATCCCACTAGATAGACAGTTTATAGTAACAGATACTCAGTCCTTTCTAGTTTTTCATAGCTTTCATAAATATTTCATGTATCAATAACTTTCATTTTATAAGTTTTCTTAAACAGGAAAACTACTTATTATATTGGGTTACATAGTGGTTTTGTGCCTCATGTTATCTATTATTGAATGTTTATTTAAACAGTAAAAGTTTCTGCCACATTGTAACGGAAGTCGTACTTTAGCCTACAATATCAACTGGACTTTAGGGGGCATGACTTATACGGTGTACAGTACTTGTGTTGAAGACCAAAATTATCCATCCATAAAACATTAACAATCAATATTTCGGAGAGGTCCTGAAAAACAGGTAGCCCCGGTTAAGAAATATCTTTTTGAAGCTACATAGTTACTTTTTTTCTCAATATTTCTGTAGAATATGTTTGTTACTTACAATGATTTGCCACACAAGACATGTTATCTTCACTGTTGGGTTAAAAGTCATAAATGTACTTTATTTGATTGAAAATCAATTTAAGATTCTATGAAATCTGAATAAAGATTGACAGATTTAGATGTAAAGTTAAGTAATCAATGCTAAAGTGCTTTCTTAACAGAAATACAGTCAAAAAAGTAGCTTAGAAGTCCATATATAGTTGAAATAGGTAAAAGCTAAGAATGAATCTGATTCGGGGGGGGCTGGAAGGATTTAGTAACCGGTTACTAACCAAATGTAAATGAATAAATACCAGAGTTGGTGTGTGTGTGTGTAAATATTCGCGCGTATGAGAGTGAGTCGAAATTTCGCTAGAATGATCACGTTTTGGAATCGTTTAAATTTGATGAATATAATGGTTTTTCTCTACTTTCAGGAACAACTAGAAAAACAGTAAGGCAGCCATATAAGTTGTGCCCACCCCGAGACAGCGTGGAATGACATCCGTAAAGCTGTGGAAACAGCAGTGATATCCACTAGTACGGTAAACCATAAGGTTAGGGAGAAACACTGGACCTCAGCAGCATCTACCGCACTGATAGACGCTCGAAAACTCATCTCACCTGGCTCTGAACATAACGTAGAGCGGAGTCAGCTTAAGCGCAGGCTAAGAAGACAGTTTTATTCGGTGAAGACGCTGACAATATGCAGAGTCTTCTGACCACTATAAGCAACTATGCAAGCATGTTCGGAATGCGATTCTCCCCATCGAAGTGCAAAATGTTTTTTCAGGATTGGGTTGCATCGACACCTGAACTAATGATAGGGAGTGAAGTAGTTGAGCGTGTTGACAGCTTCACTTATCTTGGGAGTCTCATCAGCCCTTGTGGTCTGGAGTGTGACGAAATCTCAGCACGGATACAGAAGGCTCGTCTAGCTTTCGCCAACTTGCGTCATTTATGGAGTAGGCGAGATATCCGTCTAGCAACGAAAGTAAGGGTTTACTGTGCGGCAGTTCGGTCCGTCCTACTTTATGGCAGTGAAACATGGCCGATAAGAGTAGAGGATATTCGTAGGCTACTAGTGTTCGATCACAGGTGTCTTCGAAGCATTGCTCGTATATCCTGGGACCACTGAGTAAGTAATGCAGTTGTTAGGAAACAGGTACTAGGTTAGGATGGCAAGTCGATTGATGGAGTAGTGAAACTTAATCAGTTAAGATGGCTGGGACATGTGTTACGTATGCCCAACCATGAACGTGCAATGCTTTATGGTGTAGGAATAGGTTGAAAGAAAACTAGGGCGACCAGACCAAAACGTGGCACAAATCCATGAAGTCACTGACAATTGGACTGAGCCATGCTGGTAGGTGTAGACTGCCTGGTTGGGATTCGCGAGATGATAGCAATCGATGGTTGGAGACCTTGAATGATATGGCTCAAAATTGTTTGCAATGGCAAAGGTGTATCCACTCTTTGTGTTCTACCAAATTCTAATCTTCTGAATTCTTCATGTCTTTATTTTTTTTCTCTTTCCAAGTTTATTTCACTGTATTATAATCCTTGAATAACATCTTCAAACCCTAATCTTTCCGATTACTGCTTATACTCTTACTACTTCTACCACTATGAGATTTGAATCGACAACTGCATCTCTGTTCTAATGTGGTATGGCAACTCGAACTGATGTACGTGTGTGTGAAGTTCTACGTTGTGACTGACTGATTGACTACTTAATACACATACTGGTATAACTGGTCACCGAAAAAATATCTGCCATATGCAAACAAAGTAAGATAACATTGTAAAAAACAAAAGAGGTTAAAGAAATAAGATTAGTGGTAAAAGTGGACGTAAATGAGATGTAATAAGTGAAATACACAATGATTACTCACTTTCTCTCGTTGTTACACTGTCATGTACAATTATAGTTTGTCATTTGTTAACACTATAACTAGTGTGGTGTGGGTTACTTATATCCACATAAGTAGTATATGGTGATGGTCAGGCATATAATATATTTTGGCAGAAGATCGATAAGGAAAGAACAGGGACGAAGCGCAATCGGTATAAAAATGCATGAACAATGAAATCAGAAAAGATGGACTGATATTTGCAGAAGGAATAATCAAGATTGAGACAATTGATTGTTATTTTACAAATTAACTGTTTACTGCATGGTTGTCAGATTTTAGTGAGATAGTCTGAAATTTGTGCCTAAATACATTCGATTGTCCCCACCCATGTTCTTTTACTGTGAATATTGGAACATTTTACGCAATCAAAACTTACGTACATTTTTGAATAATTTTCTGATGGTTATCAACTTATTTAGCGCTCATATTAGAAATGTTAACCTTCAGGTTTGAACTCTCACCTTATATACTTCAGTTTGAATAAAGGATTGGTATTATTAACAGTTACACAAGAAATATCGTTTAAAACCGATTACGTGTAGCTAACTATTTTGTTATTGTCGTTACATTTCAAACATAACCCATCCCATATACTTCGGTTTAAATTTTAGGATAGTAATATTTAATTAATCTTTATCCAGTTAGGTGTGGTCTAAAATCAAGCACACAAATCTATAGTTGGTTACTTAGCTACTGCAAATTGATAAGTATCACAGACACACACACACACACGCACATACATCCAATAATATCTCCCCCACTCATTTTTACGAAGATTTTATACAAATCCTCTGATTAATAAATCAACTTGTCTACTATTCGTTTACATCTATCATAGTTAGATGGCGTGTAACAATATAGATATATATATCTTTCATATATTTTCGTTTATTACTTGTTTTACATACCTACTTCATCATTAGCTTAGTTGACTTGGCTACTACTATTTCATTTCTTATCTTCATTGGTTTCCTTATTCTTTTTTTTATTTATCACTAGTTATGTTGTTGATAACTAACTAATTTTACATTTTAAAAGTTTTTATTATTACTACAATTTTCGATATCTTTCAAAGCCTTTATGTTGCTTCTTTTTTTCCCTTTCTCGCTTATATAAATCGATTTGTCTGACATTTTTATCATCAGCATCGGTATCAGAATTTTTTCCCCTTCTGTTTCTTGATTTAAGGGACTTTCTTGTCTAGATATTTACCATTTAACTATGTTAACATATTCATAAATATACACTATTATTATTATTATTAGTATTATTATTACTGCAGTTTGTTTCTTCTATCTGGGGTGTATTATTTACTCTGTGTCCGCTTGTTGGCTTGTATTTGGGTATATGTACACACGCATATATATGTACAGTCAGTGTATAATTACGAATACAAAAAGAACATAAACTTTAACGGTGATGTTGTTGAGTATTACTTGTAAGAAGATATTAATATTAATAGTGTCTGTTAAGTTACAGTTTGGGAAAAATATGATGCCTTTAGATAGACTATATTTTGTGTGATACATTTATGCCAATGATTGAAATGCTGCTAGTCGTAGTTCCTGGCACAAATGTGTATTGGTCTAATCTATCGTACTGCACCAACACGACGAGATGAGGCACACCCTGATGACTTAATCGAGCTATATTGTCTTGAAGATTTAATTTCTTTACGTCTCAGCATCCCAATCAGGTCAGTTAGAGAACAGAAAGATTCAAAGCAGCAACTTGAAGTCCGAGGGTGAAGTCGTACTGTCAACTGTTCAGGAGTGTGATAATAGAAAAGCGTTCCCCTTAGACAGTCAGTATCTGTAGCCACACTCCCATAACGGAAAGAGGAGGTTAGAAAAAATAGACCCTGAAAAAATACTTTACCTCGCCCTATGGATTTCCGTCATTCGCAGTGAGGCCTTCAAAGTACGAAGTCAACACATCAAAAACTACTCTAAGAAAGTCTGTGTGTATCGAAACTCAAGAAGTTGTTCCTTGAGTTCTGAGGTCATGCTCTCATGTCTTCAAGTTTATTTCTCTCCCGGTTTTCTTTTCAGGCGTTTCATCAAGAAGTATCCTTTCACCGTTTAGGCAACCGATTAGCGATAACAGTCTCTAAGCCCATAGGATTACCTCATTCATAATGAAACCCTAAAAATTGACTGACTTAATGTTATAATCTCTGATCCATAACTTTATTTATATACATGATTATTCGATTCGATTATTCACCTTCCTGTTACATAACACGCACACAAAACTTTCTTCTGTTACCGATCAGACTGTCATAAATTACAACGTGGGAATGTTATGTTGATAATTTTTCGTCTGACTAAGCGAAATTAACTTTAAGACCTGGAGAAAAAACAGTTGTAACTGCTATACTTTTGTACGTATATATATATATATATATATATATATATATATATATATAATTGGCGTTTAGTAATGATTTCCTTGTGTAATTAACTTAATACATGTTAACTGATGAAGAAATAGATGCAGATAAAGAATCCTAAAATCTGTTTCATTTTCTAAATACTTTTTTATTCTCGTACCTAGATGTAATATTTCTGACAGTGAATTGATTACGATTGAAACTGTTAAGATTATGTTGAATATTTTAATTGACTACTGTCACTAGTATGTGTATAAAACGAAGGAGATAGTGTAGAGCTTCAGAAAGATTTACCCGACTGTTGCTGCTACCTTGACGTGGTGGTCGGGCTTGCCTATCGTGATGAACCAGTCGAGCCATACTGGCTGGAACAATCGTTCCTCAAGGTCCTACCTTGTCAGACAGGTTGGTTGAAGAGCGGTAAGACTAAAAGCAGCAATCCCAAGGTCCGAAGGCGAAGTCGTACTGCTTATTGTACAGAGGTGTGACGGCAGTAAGGTGTTTCCTTCAGACAACCAGCATAACAGCGATGCTGCCTTCCCACAAGGAGGGGTGGGGTTAGAAAAGGTCGACCCTAAAAATGCACACCTCGCCTTATCACACGGATTTACGTCTCCGGCGGTAAGGTCCTTTACAAAACGGAGCTAACACGTCAAAAATCCCCTACAAAAAGGCCGTGCGTGACCGGCCTCAAGCAGTTGTCCCTTGGGCACTGCGGTCACGCTCCCCGGGCGTTAAGACCAACACTAATCCAACTTCCTTTTCAGGCCCCTCAAGAAATACCCTTCCACGGTGTAGGCAACCGGGAAGTGATATTAGCCCTCATACCCGTAACTGCACACGAGACCAAGTTGGTCACATTCAAATCCTTCCTACACCTAATAACTCTCTTATCTCCACGACTAACCCTTCTCACGTCCTTTTATCACCTCGCACCACTAGAGTACACAGAACGTTATTCCTGGTCATCTGAAACCACACTCTAAACTACATGTAGGAACTTTTAATGTCCGAACACTGTGCCAAATAGGAAGTTAGTTGAATAGTGTGACATTTCGACAAATGTCGATAAATGTCTCTAGGTGCATTATGATACATATTGAACTTCAATCACAAATAAATACACGATTAATCAATTAATTAATTTATTTAAACACATAAATATTGGTACAAGGAAGCACCAGATATATATGCGCCGCACAAATCTCGTTTGATTTGTGTGAGGGCTGTGATACTGCCCGGGTGCCCAGACTGAAGCAGGTGGTTTTCTTAGGGGGCCATACTCGGAGCCTTTGACCTGAAGGTCTAGTCCACAAGTTAGTGGAGCATCGTGAGGAGATGCAGTCCCATGGTAGTCGGTGACCAACGATTGATTCATACGCCATTTGTTCCCTCAGGATACTGGAGCCCATATGCACCATTTGTTTGGAATCAGGGTTTTCCAACTCCCCTAGGTGGATCCTCCACATCCACCAACCCTTTTAAAGCGCCAGACATTCGCTTTTCGTCCTCTCAATTTCGTAAACAACAGCAATGCTGAGAGAAGGCAGTGAGTAGGACTTGTTTGGCAGAGGCTATATACGCGTGGCCATGTGAGAGCGGTTCGCAAGGGAGAGTGGACTCTCCCCACTCTCGGCCGTACCAGGGCATTTTGGAACTTAATAATTTCCTGAGTAGTTTGAATGCTCAAACCAAGACATGAAATCAGTTCACAAAGTCATTAACTGTTGAACTGAGTCATATTGGTGAATTTAGACCAACTGTTTGAGATCTGTGCAATCCATGGTTGAAGATAGATCACAATGGCTCAGATAAATTTATTCTTTATCCTACCATAAACACTGAGCTTCAGTATCATTTCGTATTTTGTATCCATTAGATTTATTCCTTTTTCTAGTGTTTAATCTGCTTCACTTTCATTGATACTACTATTATTCTCTTCCAGTATTCATTTTGTAAGTTTCCTCGCCCTAATCCATATAGTAAGGGCTCTTGAAACGATTCACATTCGCACTGAACCGTACATTAATTATAACTGATTGACATTTTTGTCAACTTACATTATTTGTGACTGACTGGTTCATTTTGAAGAAGAAACTGGTCTAACCTTTAAACAGCATAATTAACTTTCAGGAACTGTTTGATGGCTTTTAGTATTAGTTAATGGATTGCTTATAAACTTCTATGTAAAATCAACAGTAGAGTTTATACGGTATCATATAACAAATACACTGTTTTTTCCTTCGATAAGCAGTCAACTATTATAAATATCAGTGGAAGAACAACAATAATCGCACACTTAAGACCATATCCAAATACTCATGCTTCTTTATACATTTTGTCTCCTTTAGAAATTTAAACGTAACAATAACGACAATATATGCAGAATACAATGAGTTCATTGTATTTTGTTGTTTACATCATGATAAAACCTAAAGCAGTAAAGTTGCAGGTTCAGGAATCAATCCGTACTGTCAACGGTACTGGGTTATGATAAATGCTTTCTATGGATAACCGACTTCTCCATCGGTGCTTCAAAACGGAAACCAAGATTAAAATTTAGCCGACCATAAGTAAAACACACCTCACTTTGCCCCATGGATTTCTGTCTTTAGTAGTATTATCCGAATGCCATGGAGCTAACGCATTTCAAAGTACTCACAAAATATCCATTTATGATCTGCCTCAGGTAGCTGTCCCTCCAGCTCCACAATCACACCCTTAAGTTGATTACACTATCACTAACCTAGTTTTTTTCTCAGTTCCTCACAAAAAGTATCCTTTCATAATGTGATTAAATACATAGTGAGAACTACTCTCATAATTTTAACACCATTTAAGCTTTTCAGTTCATTTTTCTAGTAAATAAATGTTATTACTGACAAAAACCTAGTGTAAAAATAGATAGTAAATGAACGTTTTTAGATATGACAGTGACGTATTAGCGGTTAAAACACAACTTTCAATGTATAGATTACAGGTTTCAAGCCCATTACATCTATGTTGGTTAAGACAGGATAATATCACGAAACTATACTTATTAAAGTATAGCTTAAAGCTTATATTTGGCAGACCAACTATACTAACATTATTTATCAATATTAGTAATAATTAAATATTTATTTTGATACAGTCTTCATATATAACGGTTATTCATAATTAGTCAGAGACAAGTCGTCATTAGCTTAAAGCGAATTAGGTATTTGATGTCGTTTTGAATTGATCCGAAAATGATTTTCATGTAAATTAATAACAGTCAAAGTCTACTCTCTTACTCTTACTATTTCTACCACTATGGGATTTGAATCGACAACTGCATCTCTGTGCTAATGTGGTATGGCAACTCGAACTGATGCACGTACGTGCGAAGTTCTACGTTGTGACTGACTGACTGATTTTTCCATTATGAATTCCTGCCGATTCATTGGAAGTCTAGACGTCCCAGTGTATTTAATCAAAATCTTGTTTATTAGTTCACTTTATAAGTCGTCAAGTGTTGGGTATAGTTTATTTCTTTGTAAATTAATTGATACTTAAATTGTGACTTAGTTTTTATTTTCTCTCAATGTGTGTTAGTACAAGATGTAGTCAGTTCGGTCGACATATCATAGTGCTTCTTGTGAAGCCATTCAAAACTTTATAATTAATTGTAACAAGTTCTTGATTGTTAAACGACAATGTTCAGACTTATTGTTTAACAGTTATGAACATGAATATCAACTCTCAATATACTAACTACTCCGTTTCTCTCATTATATAAATAAATATTGAAGATTAATTCCTTTTACTGGATCAGTACCTCAGTTGTTTAAAGGTAAACGGAAGCTTTGTATTTAGATAGTTTAACTATTATAGCTCAAAATGGATAGTAATTGCATAAACGTGTTCATTAAATCCACATCAATTTTTGCGTAGTATTTCCTTAAAGTTGTTAAGTGTCCATATGTAATTGTATATATGTGTATTGATTAGCGTTTTAACCCAAACATCTCGGTGACTGCGGCCAGGTTTAATCATAGCTGATGTCTGCACGTAGTGGTTGGGTTAGATCATTACAAAGACCTGACCTAACTATAGTGGCTAATATACTTGTTCCCTGAGGTTCTACTATCGCACTCAACTCGGTTGACTAACAGTGAGACTAAAAACACCAAATCTAATGTACGAGGACAAATGTGTATGGCCAACTATATTACGGCTTAATGACAGCAAGATGTTTCCCATAAATAACTGGAGTCTCTAGCGATATTGCCTGTATACACCCATAGTATTTTCAAATAGAATTAGACTTCTTACATCTTTTTCTTGTGAAGTGATTTTAAATCAATATCCCATTTCTTTATACATCGTATTTCGTACATGTGCTTTCTCATCATTTGAACCTTTGTTTAAATGAAGTCTATTTTCCTCTTCTAGTCAATTTCATTTACAGATTGTTTTTTATTTGGTCCCCATTATCCCTTGTACTGGCTTCTTTCTTTTTAAACTTTTTGTCATCCCCTCTACCTTCATATACACGGAATAAGATGTAAGTTATAAGGTAACGAGAGGAAGGACGACAGGTATTTGCGTTAAGTAGCTGAAATATTGATTAGTTTTAAGTTTACATATTTTATAGGAAAATCCATTGGGTGGAGATTGTAAACATTAATGAGTTTATCATTGTTAATTGTTATAAGACAAACAATTACAAACAGAGTAAACCTCTAAATTGAAGCTATCATCATAAATTGTTTAACATCTCGATAAAACATACATATGTTTATACAAGGAGAGATTAAATACCAACAAAAATGTATTAACTAAGCCGTTTAGAAGAAAGAGCTGAGTAAACTGTAAACTAGTGTATTTATAGGCCAATAAAGTGTTTGATATATTCCAGTGGATCATCGTTCGAAATCTTCGACAATTGACAATTCAATTTGAAATTTGAGTGAACAGTAGTATCTGTGATGTTGACAAAGACCAAATAGAAGACATGGTTGGAAATGAAAGAGTGTATTTATGAAGTAAAAAGTTATTTGATAATCAATGAAACTGAGAATCTTGCCTAAAATGTAGCGTGAATACATGTGTTTCTGCAATCAATTCTGACTCATATCGCCCAACATTTAACCATTGATCATTATTATCGTAGAGACCTTAACCAGGTAGTCTACACCCACCAATACAGATCAGGCCAATAGTTAACGCTTTCATGGACTGGTAATACTCTTGGCATGGCTGCTTCGCAGCTTCCAATATACTTCAATGCTAGCCAATGTTGTACATTGAGGTATGCGTTAGTTAGATTTAAGTAACACATGTATTGTTGTGAACAGAACACTGGTTGGGGACAATCGAATGTATTTAAGCAAAAATTACAGACTATCTCACTAAATTCTGATAACCATACAATGAACAGTTAATTTGCAAATTAACAACGAATTGTCTCAATCTTCACTCTTTCTTCTGTAAATATCAGTTCATCTTCTCTAATTTCATTGTTCATGCATTTTCCTACCAATTGCGCCTCATTTCAGTTCTTTCCTCATCGGTCTTCTGCCAAAATACATTCTATATCTGACCATCGCCAGATACTACTTATATGGATATAAGTAGACCACACCACAGTATCACCATCCATGTAAGTTAGGAGTATACACTTACTCATCGGTGCACAACATAGCCGTGTGAGTACCATACATTTTCATGTAAAGTATGAAAAGCAGAGTTTGATTCTATGACCTACTACTTTGATCGTTAAATCACCATTATTCCACCTTCACATAAGTACAATGTATCAAAACAAGGTTGAGGTCCGCGTGACTATCGTAACAAATGGTTGGAGACTCTGGGTGACATGGCTCGGAATCGATCACAATGGCGTAGGTGTATACACTCTTTATCTTCCTTTAAACCTTGAGATTAAAATTGCTTCATAACTTTTTTCCTTCCTATACTATATCCTTATATACAATCTTTCTTTATGTACTACCACCACTAAATTAATTACTTCTATGAATCCGGTGTTGATCTTGTTGTGATAACGAGGTATGGCAACTTGGACCGATGCATATATGTGCCTTGTCCTACGTTGTAACTGACTGACTGATCAAAACATTGCATTAACCCCGACAAACACTTGGTAAATCAGTTATATCCGTATATTATTGTTTTCTTTTTGAATTGTTTCTATTAGTTCTGTGATCAAACAGCTTATTCAGTGGATAAATTAGATCAAATTGGTGAACATGTATTACCATATGGTTGGGAAATTGTGCAAGATATAAAATATGGTACATTTTATATTGATCATATTAATAAACATACACAATATGAACCGCCAACAGTTGAAGATTTTCAATTAGGTGAAAAAGTACGCATGAAATATTTATCACAATTTGATACAATTCATCATA
The DNA here is from genome assembly GCF_000237925.1 of Schistosoma mansoni. Classification (NCBI taxonomy): domain Eukaryota; kingdom Metazoa; phylum Platyhelminthes; class Trematoda; order Strigeidida; family Schistosomatidae; genus Schistosoma; species Schistosoma mansoni. Next base: position 24,740,049 of record NC_031497.1, on the reverse strand, counting down.
AAACTAAAACTAATACTACTATCAATAATAATCATAGTATCATCAAAAGTGTAAATAATAATAATAATAATAATGGGATCTCTGTTAATGCCAATAATAGTCATGATGATAGTCAGAATGAATTAGACTCATCATCCATGAATGATAATGGACGTATAACTCCTGTGTCATTTTGTTCCGATTTAAAACAATTACGAGGTCCATTGATTAATACAGTTTTAGTGAAAAGTCCACGTGGTTTTGGATTTACAATTATCGGTGGTTCCGATTGTAATCGATCAGCATTTTTACAAGTACGTTTATCATTCAATTAAATTGATTTGTATTGTTTATGTAGTTAAAATGTATTTTCAGAAGGGGTTTTGTGGAGATTTAGTATTTTTCATAGTAGAAAGCATGAGTCAATTGAAGCTAGACCACCATGGAAAACCTGGAAGCACTGGACGGCCGTTTCGTCCTATTATGGGACTCCTCAGCGGCGCGCATCCATGATTCCGCAATCGCAAGACTCGAACCCAGGACCTACCAGTCTCGAGCCGAAGCCCTTAACCGATAGACCACTGAGCTGGCATCCAACGGTGTTAATGTCTAACTTCAACTGATCCACGAAGTTGAGCAACCATTCACCAATTGTCTTCAGTGAGTTCCTATCTCACAACAGACGTGGTTTTGAACTCCACTGGTCACTGCTTCTCACTAAAGCTCCTAGATATACTTCTCGAAGTCACTAGTGAGCATATGATTATATTAATTATCAGAAGGGGTTTTGTGGAGATTTAGTATTTTTCATAGTAGAAAGCATGAGTCAATTGAAGCTAGACCACCATGGAAAACCTGGAAGCACTGGACGGCCGTTTCGTCCTATTAAAATGTATTTCAAAAGAGATTTTCTTTGTTATTATTGAAAGATTACTTTATCCATTAAACTGGAATATCGTGGTCTAGCGAAAATGTCATCACTAGGAGACCTATATTACACCTCTGACGTGATCGTGTATAGTTACGAATGAGAAGCCTCAAACTAAAACGAAAAGCTGTCTCGTGCCAACTTCATATCGTTCATTCTTGTTATTTCACTGTTCGTTTCTGTTCATCTACGATACATGTCTCTTTCGAGCCTTATTTAGTACTCCAAACAGTTGAAACACTTACTTCATAGCCAGTTCCAAGATTTCTGAAAATCCATAACTATTGGATTCTCAAACAAATTAAAAGTTGAGAATACACTTACTTACGCCTGTTACTTCTCATAGAGGAGCATAGGCCGCTCACCAGCATTCACCATCCAACTCTGTCCTGGGCAATCCTTTCTACTTGTTTTCAGTTGTTATTCATTCTTTAGATATCTGCTTCCGATTCCCAACACATTGTGTTCATTCGTCATCCTCTTTTTCGTTTCCATTCCGAATTCCAAGTTAGCGCCTACCTCGTGATGCAGTTTGATGATTTCCTCACTGTGTGTCCTATCCACTTCCAAAGTCTTTTCTTAATTTCCTCTTCAACCAGAACCCGTTTTGTTCTCTTCTACAGTAGGCTGTCACTAATGGCATCCGAACAACGGACATTGAGTATTTTGCGAAGACAACTGTTTATAAGTACCTGTACTTTTTTAATGAAGTTTGTAGTCGTTCTCCAAGTTTCAGCTCCGTACAGTGGAACCGTCTTCGCTCTCTTATTGAAGATTGTCACTTTGACGTTGTCTTGCACACAGTTGTTTTGAGTTTCATATTTTCTTCAACTGTAGGAGTGCTGTCCTCACTTTGCCAATCCTTGGTTTTACGTCTGCATCGAATCCTCCTTGTTCATCAATGATGATGCTAAGATAGGTACGTGAATGTTTCCACCTCTTCCAGAGTTTCTCCATCAATTGTGATTGGATCGCTGTTCTCCGTGTTGTATTTGAGGATCTTGGTTTTCCCCTTGTGTATGATGAGGCCTACTGATGCGGAAGTGGCTGCTACTACACTGACTCTCTTTACCTACTTAGTGCATGACACGAGTATTTATTCAATTAAAATCGTAGTGATTATAGTACTAATAATAACAATATTGACATAATAATGAAATGGAAGTATCCTATTGAACAATTATTTATTTATTTTCATAGTTGAAATACTGAGTCAATTGAAGCTATACCACCTTGGAAAACCTGGAAGCACTGGACGGCCGTTTCGTTCTATTATGGGACTCCTCAGCAGTGTGCATCCACGATCCCGCACTCGCGAGATTCGAACCCAGGACCTACCAGTCTCGCGCCGGACCACTTTACCGATAGACCACTGAGCCGGCATCCAACAATTGGTGAACGGTCGCTCAGATTTCGTGTATTGGTTGAAGTTACACATTAACACCATCGGATGCCGGCCAGCTCAGTGGTCTATCGGTTAAGTGCTCTGGCATGAGACTGATAGGTCCTGGGTTCGAATCTCGCGAGTTCGGGATCGTGGATGCGCACTGCTGAGGAGTCCCATAGTAGAACGAAACGGCCGTCCAGTGCTTCTAAGTTTCCCAAGGTGGTCTAGCTTCAATTTACTCATGATTTCAACTATGAAAATACTGAAGTCTCCACAAAACCCCTTCTGAATTATTTATTTGATTTCATTTAGTTTTATACATAATTAGTTAATTAGTTTTACATTTTATCCTTGACAGAAAACAAACAAACAAGTAACTTTTATAATTAACATCAATATCCGATCTGAAAATGTATCACATTGGTTTTTATCATCCTTATTACTTGTGTGTGTGTGTTTATTTTGTTACTTTAATGTATGTATGTTTGGATACACATACATACATCTCATTGTCCTTAAATGAGATAATTAGTGAATGTGAAAAGATTCTGTTTATTGTAGTCATTCTGTAATTTCTATACCTATGGTTAATTGTTTATTTATAATTGCCGCATTCATTGATGTTAGTTATGTATCAAGTATGGTTTTTATGAGAAACAATGGTTCAATGTTTTCAAGTGTTGAACTTTTATGCATTAAATCGTAGGTCTCGAGTCTTATCCCATCTATTTGTTTTGGCTTACGGAACCTGGTAGTATTACTTACCGTCACATATTGAAAGTATGGATGAAATTCAAGTATATAGATTTGTGCCCGGCAAATGAATTAACAATAGTTTATGTGGTGCACTATTGATGATTATGTGAAGTATTAGTCTGCTTTCTGGTTGACCAATGGGGAATGGAATATGAACTTCTGATTTAGTGTATACATACAATATAGCATCTTGAACTGCAATATTCTTCTTGTTATTCACTGCCAAAAATTTGAACACATAGTTAAAATAAATTGTTAATAACACATATATATGACCTTCAAGATAATTCAAACAATAAAAGGTCACAATTCCTTAAAGTTTGTGTTATCACTATTATACTTAACTTCAGTTTTTTTTCGTTGGCAACAGTAATTATACATTGATTTAAACTCTCAATTACTTCCAAATGGAACAATACTTAATAATTACTGTCAGTGTTTTATATCATTTATCGTAATGGTGTCATGGTCATAACTCGTGGACCTCCTGGATAACTTGATAATGTATAACGTGATAAGACGGTCAATTAGAGAGCAGCGGATTATCGATCGGACTGTACGAGCAGTTTAGAGTACTTGTCAGTCATGCTTCTGCCTAGCCCAGCCAGTTAAGTTCAAAACAGCCTCTGCGGTATGAATCATTATGTTTCAAACATACTGAGTTCATATACCAAACTGCATCGTACCAATAAAGTAGAAAATAACATTTGTACAAGATTCAGCCAAATGTAGGAGGCAGTAACTAATAGACTAGGGATAACTCAAGAATGGTGAATCGTATAATCATAGTTCATAGGTCAAAATAAAGCTTATAATAAAAGGGATACGAATATGGATAGTTTAGTTACTTAACAATTATACAATAAAAATATACACATAGTATTGGTTCATAAACGGGTCCCAAAGTCACCATTCATTATTGTTATCGGGATATAACAAGTCCCCATAAAAATTACATCAATACAACTCATTAAATCAGCTCATCTAGGTAGCATGTATCATAACACGAATATTTGTCACTTGCACTTCTCAAATTTCACATGAGCACAAACGTAGCAGAAATTAGCACGACAAAAAACATGAAATAACTAAACATGCGAAATGCAGTTTATATCTTCCTATGATACCTTGACTGTACTTAACAAAACAAAAGAATAAATCCATCGTTTTGTCACTATATTTTATCTTTTGCATTCGACACTTTATTGTTGTTCTCGATTGCCGATGAAATTGGCAATGTTTTCATCAGACTGTTTTCGCTGTCTGATTTGTATCCGCTTTTTCTTTTCACTGAAAGCTTTTATTTTGCAAAATATGTTTGAAGATTGAAATAAATTGTGCGTATACCCACTTGGATTCACATTACCATAGTAACACTGAACTGAACAATGAATAGAAAGATTGTACCGGAGAAAACCATTCATTAGGATACACATGAAATACTGATAACTTGAATTATAGTCAGTTGAACGATTACAACCAATTAACAAAACACACAAACTGTACGCTGTTATTGAAGCTATGAACCTATCTAAGATACACCAACACTGAAAACCCGGTGACACCGGGTAATCGTTTCGTCCTAGTATAAAACGACTCCTCATCAGTCCGCATCCACCATCCCACCATAAGAATCAGGCCTAAAACCTTTGGTCTTCCAAGTAGACGTTTCACTTCCAGACCTCTGAGCTAGCATCCAACGGTGTTAACATCTAACTTTTATCAATACACCAATATCAGTTTGTTTTGCCTCAGTAAGGTTCCTGTTTCATACACCTTACATTTGAAAAACATATATTCTGTAAATCTATTGCTCATAGTGCACCAAAATCCCGATGCCATCAAATACATTGTTACAGCAATAATATAGTATCATAAGAAATCGTTAGATCAACTAAATTGACCTTAAACCTAATAGAAATACATGCCAACAAACAGTGTATTGTATCATGAGTCATCTGATTAACTCTAATGAAACTCTTCTCTATTATGGGTTAGAATTACAACCTAACTGTTTAGTATATTAGGATCTAATTGAAACTCAAATTGGGAACAATTACATTCACATCGAGTGATTTGTGCTGAATGTGAATCTGTATTTATTCCAAACACTACTTGACCTCAGAATTGTTGTGATTGATGTCTGGTTAGCATTTTCGACATTTTCTTTATTTATCATTCTCATAACTCTAAAACATGCTATTAATATTTGTACTTGTATAGAATGAGTACATCTCATGATATTTACTGTTCAAGTTACTTTTCTGTTGCGAAGAAAATTGTTCACAATTTACATCGTTGTGAATAAGTGAATATACATCTTACTCAATTTCCATTCAATCGATTCACTAAGACCACATGAGCAAACAGACAAGATAGTTCGCCTATGAAAGTCAAATGAACAGTCAAGTGACTAACGTTTACGGAAAATGATTGTGTGGAGTTTTCGTACAATCAGTAACAATTAGTAACTTTTCATCACACACTGACATAACCTAAAAAGCGATTGAAAATGATAAGGAACTGAACAAATGTGTCACTTTTAATTCACTTAGTATTGTTTGGTTGGATCTTCCCATTGACGTTTAGGACTGCAATTGATCAGTCTCTTATTGGTATATGTGCATACTGTGAGGATTGCCTCGATATAGCCTTAATTCACAAGTATTATAAGCACAGATGTATATTGGCTAGCAGTGGAATCCAGGACGCTCGTTTGGTCCTATTTGAAACTCGTCGGTTGAATGTAGCTGCGCATCCTGGATTCCACTGCTAGCCACTATCCATTCTTTGCTTATAATGCTTGTGTCACTTTTGTTTGATTGTTTAACTCAAAATGTGTGAATCAGATAGTCGGTTAGCCGTACACTATGATTTGACTTGGCACATATGCACATTAGTTCAAGCAACCGCATCATATCAACACAGAGAGATAAACTTATCAAGGGTATTATAAGTTTTACAATATCATTATTCACCTATGCTGTTATAATTAATAGTTAATGATATTACATAAAATCCCACCAATTAGATAATTCTTGAGACAAAAAACTACATACTACAAGTACTCTAATTTAAATATCCTTATTACTGACTGTTGTTCAACCTTATAATTGTATCATTGGACGCCACCTACACAATGTTGTTATTGGTTAAGCGTTCACTGGGAAAGTTTTCGGTCCTAGATACGCTTCCTGACTGACTCGTGAATAAATACACAGACGATAACTATCATCCCATACTCTATGATTTTAAAACGTCACCTCAATTGAGATAAATCTGTGATAACTACAACCTACAGATCGAAATCTTTGAAAATACGTTTAACTGATTTCGCTCAACGAATGTATTGTAGAGCGGTGTATTAATGGTTCAAGCACTTGACTTTCGCCTACTTTATTGTAGGTTGGTGTCCTACATCACTTACTTTGAACTGAACACTGGATTATCAGCCATAACATCGAAAACGCAGTATAAATCCAAGTACATAAATTCTGTGCTTAGTAAATAAGTCTAAAAATATTAATTGCTTCAAAATATGTTCACTTTCTAGTGATTCATTACTATTATTTCCCTTTTTCTCTTCAATATATTTACTTCAATATATTATTTAGGTGAAACATCTTGTCCCAGGTGGTCCAGCTTCATTGAATAGCCAATTAGCTGTTGGTGATGTTATGGTTAGCGTGAACGGGACAAATGTTCTTGGTTATACACATTCTCAATTAGTTTCATTATTCCAGTCAATCCCAGTTGGAGCTAGTATTAATTTACTAGTGTCGCAAGGTTATCGATTACGGAGAGAAATTGGTGGCGATCCGCCAACACATTTTAATGGTGCAGTACCTGGTAATCATCTTGGTGCGACAGGTTTTGTATCCGGTGTGATTGATATTTCTACTCAGGTAAGTAGATGAGTTACGAATGCTTACCATGTTTTATTTGTTTTCAGAAGTCCATTTTATTCCATACAGCATTTAGCATTATAAATTCGTTTTCTTTAACATGAATTCATATAACGAAACTCTACCGTATACGTTATGCTAAACAAACTAATGATATTGTAAAGAAATAGTAAAAGGAATTGGAAGTCACGAATTGTCAAGAAGTACAGTTTTAAAACATAACGAAAATCGATTTCATCCATTTGAAAGAATACAGTGACAGTTCACAACACAGTCATCACTAATCTCTGCCAGAACATGGCTGTGAAAATCTGGTGCCACTCCTTTCTACAGTTTTTTAATGGACCCATGCACAAGGTCTTGTCACGTCTGAGTGCTCTATTTTAACATAATTATCTTTCATTCTATGTTTGTGTCCAAAACTAACCACCTTTATGATTTTATACTGTTACAGAATCAGTGAGCAAAACGGAGTATGAAAGTCTATAGGACGGTGTACGTGTAACTCACCAAGGACTACCCTTGAATCTGAAAGTATAATTCTTGGGATAGTTTAGACATGTCAGGAAACTCTGTTCATACTTCATTCGATGCTTCAGGTTCATTGACTCTTTGTTCACTATAAATGTAAAAACAGTTTGCGTAACTTTTTAAAAGTGAAAACTATAATTATCAGTCTGCTTTCATCCCCAGAAAGTTTTCTTCACTACCTTCCTTTTACCGACATATCTGCCATTTAAAAACCATGGATTGAATATATTTGGAAAATGTCTATATGAGACCATTACAAATGACAGTGAATTCCTCTTACTGAAAATTTATTTATGATTCACGGGTGATACATAGTATCAGTCTCTACACTGTGTGACTGCACCACAATCGACTAACTCATTTTGTTTCATATCATTGGCTTTGTTTGTGTTTTCATGCTTTATTCTACTAATGAAGCCACAGAATTCGGTCTCTAATAATGGGGTTGTTAATTGCACAGAGCGTTTTCTGAATTTATATATATCAATAACAATTGACAATGTCCAAATGTAAATATACAACATTGATGTGATTGACTCTCGCCTTTTGTAATTTGATTGTAATTAAGATGTTTGTCTTTTTAACTATCACTTACAATTTCCTTCCATTCAATTGTGTTTTGGTTTTAGTATCACTGTTGTTTTTTCAAGTGTCGTCAATATGTTTATTTCTCATCCCCCACCCCTTACTTATAGAATGTTTTAAACAATCTGAAACTTGGTGAAGATACAATAGATAATTTACCATTGACGGAGTTACATCTAGTTAATTCATCAAGGAATTCCGGTGTAATCTCTTCACATTCTTCCATTTCACCGACACCACCGCCATCAGCATCATCATCGTCTAATAATGGTAATTCATCTCAAGAGCTACTTGCAGTACGTTCTAGTCCGTCTAATTTAAATGGTGGTAGCTGTGTTGGAAAGTTGCGTAATTCACAAAGACCAGAATTTTTAAAGGTAATTGGTATTTGAATTGATATTATTATTAATTTTTAATTTCCATCCTTTTGAGACATCAATTTGTCCAGTTCCATTCTGTTATTACACGTTAATACTTTTTCTTATAGGATAGCATCAATGACATTTTTCTTAATTCATACTTTTACAAAAAACGTCTATTGCTACCTAATTGGTTGTTATCGCTTTTAGTTTGCCAAGTTTGTTATGTATCCCAAGGTCATTGGTTTTTACTAAATAAACATAGATGTTCCTTCTTAAATATGACTTCTTTTTGGTAGAAACAGTCATCGTGTAAGTGTTGTCTTCTCTTTTAACTGGTGGATTATTAGAAGTGAATTGTTATCATATGATAGACATCCAGTTTATTCTAATTGCTATCCGGTACTTCATATTAGGATAACCCTCAATCGTTTGTAGATAGAATTCACCGTAAGCCAACTGGAACCTTAATATGTCAATTATTCTTGTTAAGATATAAAACATCTGGGAAATTTATCTTTTACGATCCTAATGATAATGAAATGCTTAAATTTCTGAATGAATTTTTCTTATACTGTCTGCCAATAACAGTTGATCTGTATATAAGTTTGTCTGTTACATGTTTTACTTATCACCATACTGTGAACTGAAAATTGTTCAGGAAGAATGTCCAATAAGGTCGTATTTCATTTAGTTCGGTAAATTTTAGTTCACAGATTCAAATTAACCCACTGTTGAACAGTATTTTGATGATATTAATCTTATGCATAAATTTTAATCTGCAGCTTCGTGCCTATATGAGCCTACTAGTGGATTACCTTGTAAGTTCCAAAACCAAGACCTAGTATACATGTATCATGAAATCGATCTTTTATTCATCAAGCTAATGCTGCGAGCAGCTTCGAAATTTATTCTAAAGGTTTGCGTGGCGAATCTTGATACCAGTGGAGTTCAATTGTACCAGAAGTCAAATAGTTGTCTGGTAGTGGCATCGGACGATCGTCACATTTTATCACGAATTGATTCAAGTTCGAAATCGTTTGATTCCAAGTAAGAGGTTTGAAGTTAGGAATAGAGTACTACGTAAAGAAAGGAAATCGATTGATCAGGTAGTAAATCTTCATCAACTGAGGTGGTTGGGACATATGTTATGTATACTCAACCACCGCCTACTTCGACGGACAATGTTGTCTGGCATAGGAGTAGGCTGGAATGAAGCTAAGGGCGGCCAAACTAAAACATGGCATCAGTTCATGAAGTCACTTATGTCAGTGAATATAAACTGCCTGGTTGCCGTCCGCGTGATTGTCTGTGAATGACATGACTCAAAATCATTTGGAATGGCGCAAGTGGATCCGTTCTTTATATTTTCCCAAATTTGGAGGTTCTAAATTCTCCATCACTTTTTTAGTGTCTATATTTCGCCAATTTATATATTTTTTTTGAGTTGTATCACCACTGATGCTGTAACTACTTCTACTATTTTGGGATTCGCCCTGACAACTTCGTCTCTCATTACCAATGGGGTATGGCAACTTGAACCGATGTACATACGTACAGGTTCTACGTTGTGACTAACTGGCTGAAAAGGTGTGAAGGGTTAATTTCTCGTTGGGATACTTAAAGATTCTATGTCCAGTGCTAGGACAAAATTGCTTTTGAGTGCCTCGTAATTTTCAATGATCCATCAACTGATTTCTAATATCAGTTAATTTTCTATCCTTTTATGGAAAAATTGTTCGTGGACTCTCAAAACTTATTAAGTCTTTATACCAGTCCCATACTAGAACAAAAGGGCTGTCCAATGTTCCCAGGTTTTCAACGGTGGTCTAACACTGATGGTTTCATAATCTCAATCAAAAGTCGACAGTCTCCACAATCTTAAGCTGATAGATGTGTTTTTTTTAATTGTAAACACTGAAAACTTGACTAAAATCTTTTCTGAACATTTAAGTGGATATTTTCACAATAGCTAGTACAAATTAAGCTGCAAACAAATATTGAACAGTCCATAAATTTGTGACATAGATTTTTCGGTTCAGGATGTTGTGTTTGATGTTTGAATGAAAAAAAGGCTAGCAGGCTTCACTTTCGTTGGCATTGATCATCAACAAAACATATCTGAAACGTTGAAGTAAATTATGCTTCTTTGAAATTTCGAAGTTGTACCACCAGAGTTTTCTGTTCAACATTTTTAACACTCGCTTATTCAGGATGCCATTACCGACCAACCCCTACCATGCATTATCGTATACGGCTTATATAATAACATATGTAACTTTTCTTAGTAGACATACTCCAGTATCTTTCAATGTAATTATTTCAATTTGATATGATTACTGTAAAATATGCTAAACACTGTTCCTTAGTAGTGACCACCATGGTTGAATACGTTTTTCTTACCGGAAGCCTTTTTTCCATGCCCAATTACCTAAGTAATAACCATTTCTGATTGTGACACCAAGTAACAGGAAAGCAAACCAGATATTTGAGATGTAAATGATCCATGATATAAATTAGTTAACATTGTATAACTTAACGTAAAAATTACATTGTATTCTCTATCCCAATATATCTTGTTCAGTATTAAGGAAAGTTGTGATCATATAAGTGCAAATTGATTGTGATAAATCGAATACCGGTATTTATCTCTTATTAACTTCTGTTCCTTAACAACGTAAAAATCTCTTAGTACATATTTTAAATGCACTGCTCATTTCTGTGGTGGAATAATCAAGTAGGTGGGCCCGTGGTTAAACGCAGCGGATGAAGTAGAAATGGAGAATGAGTTTATGGAAATGTAAGTTGTCATAGACTATAGTGATTGGATCATATGTCATAAATGTTCACCCATCCCCTGCACAAACGTGATTTTTATTGTTATACCGGGGCCATATTGTGATCAGTTTTTGTGTAGTCTCAATCTTTTTAAACAATGAAATAATGAGATAAAATTTAATTTTAATGTATAATTTTTTTTCTAATATATATATCTGTTCAGGTGTCAATTTTTAAACAAAACAATGGTTTCGGCTTTACTTTAGCCGATCATATTCAAGGTCAACATGTGAAAGCTATCTCAGATCCAGTAAGATGTGGTCGCTTACGTGTTGGTGATGTTATTGTAGAAATTAATGATCAACGTGTAAAAGATATGCCACATGTAGAAGTAGTTCAAATATTGAAACAATGTCCAGTTGGTAAAGAAGCAAGATTACTTGTTCAACGTGGTGGTAAGTTCTCCGTGTATTACATTTTAAAATTACTATTGTGTTATTGGTTATCAGTTCCAACTTACATCACCTATGACGAAGACGAGATATCTGTCTATCGATTAAGGGACGAGTATACTGCGCAACAGTTCTCTTTATTCTACTTTACGGCTGTGAAATGTGGCCATTAAGAGTAGTAGATAGTCGTAAGTTACTAGTATTTGACCACAGATGCCTTAGAAATATTGCTCGCATCTGCTGGGATAACCGGGTAAGTAATAGTGAGGTTAGACACAGGGTATTGGGGAATGATGGTAAATCGGTTGATGAGGTCATGAATCTTCATCGACTGAGATGGTTGGGTCACGTATTGTTACGTATGCCTGAACACCGATTACCACGACGCACAATGCTGACTAGTGTAGGGGATGGTTGGAAGAAAGTTAGGGGCGGCCAAACCAAAACATGGCATCAGTCATTGAAGTGACTTCTGGTTTGAGCCATCTCGGCTGATGCAGGCTACTTGACTAGGGTCCGCACGAATATCGTAACCAATGGTTGGAGACTCTGTGTGACATGGCTCAGAATCGATCACAATGGCGTAGGTGTATACACTCTTTATCTTCCCTTAAACCTTGAGATTAAATTTGCTTCTTACCTGTCCTCCTTCCTGTATTATATTCTTATATACAACTTTTCTTTTATATATTAACACCACTAAATTAACTAATTCTATGAATTTGATGTTGGTCTTGTTGTGCTAACGATGTATGACAGCTTGGACCGATGGATATATGTGCCTTGTCCTACGTTGTAGCTGACTGACTGACTATTGGTTATCAGCTAAACAGCTTTTATCATTTGTTTTTGGAAATTTGATGTTATCATTAACTTAATTTCAGGTTAACGGATCAATTTATTTGTTTCGTGAGTTTTGTAGTTAGTAATGATCATTAGAGTCCTCGATTCACCTTCACGGGTTTCAACTCTTTTACATAAACTTCACTTTTAAATGACGAGATAATACTACTGTAAGTATTAGAGACATAATTTTACACGCCAAGATCACTTATATAGAAACTAGCATTTGAATGATGTGTTACATTCAGTGTTAATAACATATGGTTTCATCATCATTTGAGACACTAGTTGAAATGAGGAACTGTTTCGTTTTAGTTGAATTTTGATGTAACCGACTCTCTTATCCTAAAGATTCATAGTTAACATTATCGATAAGTTTTTGATTAAGATGGAAGTGATTTTAAGTGGTAACTAATTCTGTAAACATAGTCTTATTCAATTCTTAATACTTTTAATATTCTATATACAATCAATCAGTTGTTCAGCCAATAAGGTATTTTTCTCTTTGTTATTCATTCAAACAATTCACTTTAAACAATGCAGTTGAATAGAAACCATTGAACATTTAATCAACTTTTTGTTTTTATGAATGTATTTTCGTTCACACAGCTTTATACTCTTTGATTTCATGCAACTAAATGGTACATTTCTTCTTTTATGTCTGTAAAATAGACTATTCAAAATTGATTACTATGACAATGTCATTTGTTCATTATTGAATAATACATCAAAGGGAATCATATAACAATTTAGAGCTGACAGACGTCATTAACTTCATATTTGTCTTATGGTACTATGGTTCTAAAGAAATTACAATACCACAATTACATAATGTAATATTTGCCTGGCGTGATTAATGTGGAAGACATAACGAAAAGTGCACTTAATTCTCATCAATTCATGACCCTTTTTCTCATATCACAAAGGCGATTAGTTCAATCCTCTATAATGTGTGTCTGTCAACAAAAAAGCATTATACGATCATCAGTTTCCATATTCACAAAATTGGCAAGGTTACTGTTGCTTATTCAGTTGTCTGTAGTTTAGGCGTTTTCGCTTGTGACCGAAGGTTCTGAGCTTGATTACCGGATGTCACGATATTCTGGTCTTAGCTAGTGAAGCCTGTTACATGACTTGTTACCGGGTTTTTAATGTTTAAGGTTTCAATATTTCTCTTTGAGAGTGGTATCAAGTGACCTTGCGGATCATTTTATAAGCTTGAATACTGATGGCATATTTGAAAGGAGTTGAGGACAGGAGATGAGTGTGAATGATGGAAATAGAAGAAATATTTAAAAGCGATTGTGAACAAGATTAGTTTAGACTATCCATTTATCCAACAAAACGATACTTGTATATACGGTAGTAGATTAGTTTTTCGAATTTCATCCATTAAGTCACTGGTTTGGAACTCACGGAACTCATTTAAGTTCATGTAGTCGGTTAGTGCAACTAACCACGCTAAAAGTTATGGCTTAAACCTGAGTATACGAATATGTACTTGGTAAACGAGTTACGGTATTTAACAGGAACAGGACATAACTTTTTAGAAGTCACTCAATGGCTTATATCATAAACGCTTGATTGTCAGATTAAATTTTCTGCTCACTATATCACAACTGGAAATGTTTCCACTGTATTCTTTCATGATTACTGAAGGAACAGTTTTTCACTAATGTAAACCTAATGTATATGATTCATTTAGTATTGTTTGTTTGAATCTTCCCATCGATTTGTTAGGACCGCAATTGGCCAGTCTCTAATTGGCATATGTGCATACTGTGCGTATTGCCTCGATATAGCCTTAATTCACAAGCATGGTAAGCAGAGATGGATAATGGCTAGCAGTGGAATCCAGGACGCCCGTTTCTTCCTATTTGGGACTCGTCAGCTGGATGTACCTGCATCTCAGAGTTGATGTTCACTCTGGGACTCGAACCCAGAACAAACAATATTGAATGAATTTAAACTTCACCCCATCGCAAAAGCAAGTGGCTATCAGAACTCAGTGGCCGAGTGGATAACGCGATGGCGTTTGAAGCGAAAGGTACTGAGTTCGAGTCCCAGAGTGAACATCAACTCTGTGATGCAGATACATCCAGCCGACGAGTCCCAAATAGGGCGAAACGCGCATCCTAGATTCTACTGCTAGCCACTATCCATCTCTGCTAATGTATATGGATAGGAGTTTAGTTTTGCTAGTTTTATGAATAAAACTAATTAATTAGTATTGTTCTCTTCCATTAGAAAACTACTAATCACATGAATCATGTTTTTCATTCAATCATTTGATCATACAATTTATCAAGTCTCAGTTTTTTTTTTTCATACAAATCGTTTTTCCATAATGATTGATTGCCTCACCGCCAATTTGTGTATATGACCTATGAATTTCCAGGCAAAATGTAAAAGAAAATTACAATCAAAATTAACTTATTCAGAAATAAGATATTCTTGTCTAACTGATACTGTTTATTCAATATTAAGATGGAATGATTCAATATTACCTAGTAAAGTGTTATTCAAAGTTGGGTTAAATGGCGCCATCTTCTTTTAAAAAAAAGTCTTACTTTAACATATGTTTGAAATTTTTAAGCAAACTTAGGTAGTGGTTATGAGTGGAATACAAGATGAACGTTTTCTGTGATTTGGGACCCTTAGATTGAATGTACTTGTGTCCCAGTGTTGTAACTCACTCTCGGACTCGAACCCAATGCCTCACGCTTCAAACGGGAAATTTGTCATTAGTTTATCTACTACTTAATACTTAAGTAGTTAAATGAAATTTTTAACACCAACTTGAAACCCAATGAAAAACTACTGTCAGGATAACAATAAACAGAGGTTTCGTCCAAGGTGGAGATTGATAGGATGCTCTCATATACTTGCTTAATTGAACTCATGACGTACCGATGATATTTTGTGAAAATCTCAGTACATATCGATTACAATAAATTTGAATATCTATTCTACTGAACACCAGCTTACTGGCTGAATGTAATGTTGTTTTCATCGTGATACTCAAATACTCTGGGTCTGATCTAATGTAGATCAGTGGTTGCATACTGTTGAGAAAAGTTTCAAACAAAAATGACACAGGTATTATAAGCAAAGATGGATAGTGGCTAGCAGTGGAATCTAGTGTGACGCGCGTTTCTTCCTATTTGGGACTCGTCAGCTGGATGTACCTGCATCTCAGAGTTGATGTTCACTCTGGGACTCGAACTCAGTACCTTTCGCTTCAAACGCCATCGCGTTATCCACTCGGCCACTGAGTTCTGATAGCCACTTGCTTTTGCGATGGGGAGAAGTTTAAATTCATTCAATATTGTTCGTTCTGGGTTCGAGTCCCAGAGTGAACATCAACTCTGAGATGCAGGTACATCCAGCTGACGAGTTTCAAATAGGACCAAACGAGCGTCCTGGATTCCACTGCTAGCCAATATACAACTTTGCTTATAATACTTGTGAATTAAGGCTATATCGAGGCAATCCGCACAATATGCACATATACCAATAAGAGACTGATCAATTGCAGTCCTAAACGTCAATGGGAAGATCCAACCAAACAATACTAAGTGAATTAAAAGTGACACATTTGTTCAGTTCCTTATCATTTTCATTCGCTTTTCAGATTATTTCAGTATGTGATGAGCAGTTACTAATTATTGCTGATTGTACGAAAACTACACACATTCATTTTCCGTAAACGTTAGTCACTTGACTGTTCATTTGACTTTCATAGGCGAACTATCTTGTCTGCTTGCCCATGTGGTCTTAGTGAATCGATCGAATGGAAATTGAGTAAGATGTATATTCACTTATTCACAACGATGTAAATTGTGAACAATTTTCTTCGCAACAGAAAAGTAACTTGAACAGTAAATATCATGAGATGTACTTATTCTATACAAGTACAAATAATAATCGCATGTTTTAGAGTTATGAGAATGATAATTATGATATTTTTAAATTGTTTGTCTAAACAAAGGAAATGTCGAAAATGTTAACCAGACATTAATCACAGTAATTCTGAGGTCAAGTAGTGTTTGGAATAAATACAGATTCACATTCAGCACAAATCACTCAATATGGATGTAGTTGTTCCCAATTTGAGTTTCAATTAGATCCTAATATACTAATCACTTGGGTCACCTGTAACTCAGTTATAGCATACCATGTTCGGGAAGCTATAAATTCGTGTTTCATGTTAGTTCACATTCATTTGCTATGCGTACTGGCAATATTAAAGGAATCCATGCTACACTTAGCTGTTGACCTTTTGTTATGTCTTGTAGGTTGAACGCTTTATTCGGATCCTAGCTATTCGGATAACCCCAGGCTAGCACTACTCAGCGACTTGAAAGACCAGAGAGAAGACACGAGTATCAGAGAAACCCTTTACTGCAAGGATCAGTTTTGTACAGAAAATCGTAGGTATTTATAGATGTTTGCTTAAGTTAAATCAACATCCTAATTCAGCCAATCCAATTAACGACATATATTGCTACTGACCAATGGTAGCGTGCCACGTTGGAACTCCAGAATGTTCTGTCGAACTCTGATTGGTTGGGTCTCTTTTTGAGCCTCTGGAGGCTCTGTTGGAGTTCGCTGGAAGCCGACTTAACACCTTTCATCAGTCAACTCCACTGACCTGTTCTTAGTTTTTATGACTATATTCATCCATTTAATCATATGGCTAGACATTGGTAATATAAGTAAATCCTGGATCTGGGTTTTGTGCTGTTTGGCATTCTTCAGCAAGATGTATCTATACTTTCGAGGTAACTGATACTTCCTGACAAATTTGTTTTCTTCTTGCTTATCTTCATTTTCAAAGAGGTTATCACTGCAATATTCAGGCCGTATACTACTTCTTATCTGGTGAAGCATATCACTATAGTGTAAAATTGTCTAGTTTACATTTGATATTCATTCCAGTTGAATTTCGTTGTAGATAATCAAATACTTGGATTTTTTACTAACGCACCAATTGCAACTATTTCTTATTGTTTACATTAAGTTAGTATGTTTCATTGATGGCTGTGTGTTGTGTGTAAATAGTCGGTATTCTGACTTTTTTCAATGGTTCAATCAATAGATATACGGTTATAGGTTTTTAGGTTCAAACTCCACTCCACACTTCATTTTTAACGGCTTTCTAGTTGTATTATTTAGCAATAAGGCGGCGTGAGTCGAAACCAGATACATAAACACATATTTTTGGTGGTATTAATTTTTCCTAATTGGATGGTTCAATAGATAATCTTTTATTGTTATTATGGACAATTATTATTATTATTATTATTATTATTAATGGCTTTATTCAAGATCTTCAACTCGTACTTCATGTAGAAGTAGTTTTCCCATTGATTCCACAAGTACTGTTTTGGTTCATTCCAATGACCTCGTTGTTAATAATGATAATGAAAGCTTTGGCATTCAGTCATCTAACTCAGAGAGCTCGATACCACCAAAAGCATCCACCTGAACTACAAATTTTCTCCATCATATTATAAATATTTGAATTTTAAAAAAATGTTGTGGAGCCAACGGGACAATGAAACAATCGCAACGGACAAAATAAAATACATTCTCAATCTATCTCTTTAAATACGATTCTGATCACCGATATGATCGAATGAATTTTGTACGATAATTGGTTACAGATTTTCATCATGATATCCATGCCGACAATAAATGTAACTCCAAATCCCTAGAACCATTCTGTGTCACTAAACCTTGGAATATCAGAATGGAAAAGCTTAGTTTTTGACTTAGAAAAATATTTTTTTCAAAAAAAAAATACCAGATTCACTTTTCAATGATTATTAATTAAATTTAAATAATGATAGTGTTGTGAACAAAACACAGGTGGGGACAATCGAATGTATTTTAGCACACTACAGAATATCTCATTAAAATATGACAACCATATAGTGAACATTGTAAGCAAAGATGGATAGTGGCTAGCAGTGGAATCCAGGACGCGCGTTTCGTCCTAGAGTGAACATCAACTCTGAGATGCAGGTACATCTAGCTGACGAGTCCCAAAGGGGACAAAACGCGCGTCCTGGATTCCACTGCTAG